>NC_079563.1:9752848-9945348 GCF_015846415.1 Triplophysa dalaica
GGAGAATTGGAGAAAGGTGCATTGGTGTGTAAATATGTGTTTGTGTGTTTGGAAGAAGGGCATCGTGCTGTGAAATTGGACACTTTTATGACTCTTTTTGGACTTGGGACTTGAAACTGATTGAATGTGCCAAACAGAGGCGTTTTTGGAGATCGCAAGGAGGCTCGTATGGAACGTTGGTCTCATTTGTGAGATTCATTGGTGAAGGTACTGTTTGTGCTGTGTTCAGGGTGTTGTAGGGGCAGTCTGCACCCCCTCTCCTCAGATTCTCTTTGACCATGGCTGGCTGTGCCAGCCGCTGCAGACAGGGGGTGCTAAAGCTTATGCTGTCCCTTCAGAGACTCGTCTCAGGAACCCTCAGTAAAGGTAAGACACCTGCATTAAAAAAGCACAGATATATGAACATTTTGGTTTTTATTTTATTTTTTATTATTATTCATATATTTTTAAAGTAGCACCAAAGAGTTTTTTTCTAATTTCTTACTCTTTTATTGTAACATCCTTTATTTTTTCATAACCACACATTTCAAAATCCTGTAGAAATTCCCTCTTTTTCTAAGTTTCCTCTTAAAATTTTCTTCACATGACAGTCTGTTCTTTTTATTAAAGTGTTTACTTTGTTATCTCCCTTATCTCGTTTTACTTCTTGGGTATGATAGCACCGTGTCAGCAGAAAATGCACTGCATGGTTCGTCTCCATGCCGACCGTGCCCGTGGAGATGCTGAAATCAAGCAATGTCTGTTTATCTGTTGTTACCTTGCTCGAAGAGCCGGAACCTCACTGTGCACTGTTATGAACCCCACTATCTCCCGACACCTTCAATATATCTTCCTCACTCATAGGCACTCCTCCTATACACAGGGGAGCAGGTGGTTAATTTAAAGTGGATATTGAGGATTTGGAGTCTTTGTATAAAATCTACCACTCTTCCCAGATCATAGCAGAGTATTAAAGCTGCGAAACAAAGCTGTGACTCAAATACAATACAGTGTATGTTATATCTGTATACTTATACTACAAATGTAAAGCTTGTAAATATAAGTATATGAACGGGAAGATACAAAGTCTTTTCCCGAATAGAATAGAATTAGTGACTAGAGGGCTTCATCCACGAAACATGAAAGCAGAAAAGTTTGTGTACATTTCAAAGCGCTAATGCTCTGGGTAAATGGACTCCACTTAGAGTTGAGAATTAGTGTGAATTTCTAATCATTCCTCAGCCAACCAAGTGAGAATTTGAGGAAGAGAAAAAGAGAGTCTCCAGATGTCCATCATGGTTCTTCTGTATGACTGCACTTTACCTCTAATGGGTTGTTGGTGACCCTTTCCTGGACCCTTTTGCTGCACTCCCCTGTCACTCTGCTCTAAATATTATTTATGCACACATACACCACACAACAGAATTCATCAATTATGTTTTTTTTTTACTGTGGTCGCAAGGACAAATGGGTGTTGTAAACCATATTTATCTCCGCTTTGTCATATTTTGCATCCGTGTAACCTTTGTTTTTGACCTGAAAATGCTAACACATTTCAAGGAGCAGTTCACCTTCAAAATGAAAATTCTGTGATAATTTATTCACCTTCTTGTCATTTCAAACCTGTATGACTTTCTCTCTACTGCAGAGCACAAATTGAAGAAATATCTCTATGCCGCTAACACAAAATAAAATATTTAGGAAAATGTTGAAAACAGAACTGCTCAGCCCCCCATTCACATCTATTGTAGCCAATGCAAGTGAATGGAGGGCTATTAGCATCATTTTTCAAAATATCTTCTTTTGTGTTCTGCGGAAGAAAGTCATATTGGTTTGAAATGACAAGAGGGGGAGTAAATGATGAAGAATTTTCATGAAGGTGATCTACTACTTTCAGGATGAAATATGGTTGGTGGCAAATCCCCGATCAGAAGCTGTTACCGCTACCAAACGTGAGTGTAGGTCAGCTCAGCACATGTGGTAGTGTTCGTGCAGGGTGTGTGTGAAAATGTGAGGAAAAACTTGACTAGGCTGCTATTTTTTGCTAAGTTTCCAATACGATGAGCTTTAGGGAAAGGACAAAGAGCATTTGGCATTTGGCATTTTAAAAGAGCACCAGGTCGATCAATCCTTCCAACTTAAGTTGGCATGCCACACATTTTCCCTCTTCTCTGAAGAAGAGCTGCATGAACACACACTGCTTGATAGGAGTGGACATGGTGCATACAAGAGTTTCTGTGAGCCCGGGGATTTACAGAATCAATACTGATGCAGACTCATTTGGAATTTTGGACCAGGTTAAGTATAACAATTGGAAAAGTGCATGAAAGAGAACATGGGAGTTTCTTGGAACACAAAATGAGATATTTTGCAGAATAAAAAGTATCCGTACAAAAAATGGAAAGTGGCTAATGAGCTTAGTAATATATGATAGAAGTATCATGTGACTTGTATATATTGCACTAGATTATAAAAGGCATACAACGTTCTTTAAAAGCACAAGGTTTTTTTTGTGAGGAATATCATAAAATTCAAATAACGGAATATCTACCCTCTAGCTGATTTTCAGTCTGCTTTAGGAATTTCATCATTTGTCCTCTATAAAGGCTCACAGTATATAAGACAGTGTGATTTTTTTTGTAGTTTGACAGTGACTTTTTTTTTGTTTTGTTGTCTATGTGTTCCACAGAAGAACAAAAGTCAAATGAGTTTGGAATGACAGGAGAAAGAGTAAATAATGGCCAAATCCTATATTCCTAGATTTTCTGCATCTATAAAGCACAATATCTCCCATTTACTTAATTTAGGAATTATATCACTTCTGTAGGGCTGATGCAATCTTCACAGATTGCCCGAAGCTTGTAAAAGATTTTATTACAAAAAAATATGTTGCAAAGGTACATCCATTCGGGTTGAGAAACAGAATAAGCCACACAAAAAAATTATTCTTGATTCTGACACATCTTGCTGACTCAGTATATTAAAGTTGACCTTAGTAGTTTATCAGGTCCCCAGGTGTTGTGTTAAAGGTAGTTCACCCAAAAAGGAAAATCTGTTTTGCTTTTCAAAATCAATATACTTAATTTTTCATGAATCGTGCATGCGTGCGTGTTTGTGTGTGCAAATTGTTAAAGTCTCCATGTACTTTCATTGAGTGAGGAAAGGTGCAGTAAAAATGCAATGCCACTGAAGCTGTCAGCTCCAATATGTTTCACTGAAGAGTAAATAATGAAGATTTTTTTTTTTAATTTTGATAAACTAGAACATTTAATACATTTAAAAAAAATCTAAATTAAAGGATTCATGTCCAATATGTAAGTAAGTAAACAAACAGAATTACTTCAAATACCTTAAAGTCACTATGAAACGGAATTTGCTTTTCTACATCGTGATGAATATCCGAGTGAAACGCTTCTGAAATTAGAAACAAGTGTAGGGCGGGGCTTATTTTGCCCTTCCTTTTTGATTGGTTTGTTGTAAGTTGACCTGGAGGGGATGTCTGAAAAGGCCTGGCCATTGGACAGTCAGTATAGTCCTTCCTCTTTTTTGTTACTTACGTGGTGTGGTGAAGAGTTGTTGTTGAGAGGGAGAGAGGAGCTTAATGTTTTTATTAAAGATTACAAGTGGATATTATAATTAAATATATATATAAATAAATAATTTGTAAAAATCAAATCTAATTTTCCTGTTTGATTTCATGCTGACTTTACATGTATTCAAGTATTATTACAGATTCACCTAAGCTGCTATGTAACTTAAAAAAGTTTTGATTCTCCATACAATTTCAGCTTTTTGTCGGATACCATCTGTCTGTCAGTATTAAATGCCAATGCAATTTAACCCCCTCCCACACTCTCCCCCTCCTTCGCACTTCTGCCTCTTTTTCATTTTCTCTTCTGCCACTTGCTGGTATTTCAGCCATCTCTCTCCCCGAATCTTCTCTGTTTTCAGCACATTCTCTGTGGTTATGTTCTGGTTTAGCTGCGGCAACTGTGGAAGTGCCAAGCGTTTCTCTGTATCATCTTATGTAAATGTAACATTATGTGACACATTCGCAACATCCCAAATTTATTCAGGCCTGTTCGCATCTTCCTCCACCACCTCTGCCTCTTGTTCCCATTGAGCTGTAGATAATGTGTAAGTGTGTGCATGTGCGTGTGTGTGTGTGTGTGTGTGAGGGCCTGAGGCTCATAATCCTTGCGGCAATAACACAAGCAATGTCGGTCGAAACCCTCAAAGATATTTATTTGCATCTAATAGAAAAGTAATATAAAAGAAAGGAAGAAAAATAATTAAAGTATAGTTTGACATCTTCATATAATTGCCTCATGACCTTTTAAAAAGAAACCTTAATAAGCATGTTTGTATAAATGTCTGAGACTAAATCCGAGGTCTTTTGTGCTTGCATTTGCAATACCATATGTTCTTTAATGTAACATTTGCAGTGCAGTATAATTATACGATAACCTATAAAATATAATAAAAAACTATATACTTGGAAATCTGATGTGTGCTTAGATGCACAACTGTAATTAATAATAGATTCTTGTGTATTTTTGCCCATATTCTGCTGTGTGTCATATTTAGTTTATTCATTGCTCAAGCAACATTCATATTAAACACCTCAGTAAATCATTCTGGTTATTATCATAACTGACAGACTACCGCAGAACAGCTTCCTCTATCTTTCCAAGAACATGCACTGCATCAGTGTTTATACGTTTCCATAGTTACCCTTCTTAAGAGCGGCACATTAATTGACTTGAATGGAGAGATAAGATGGAGCTAGGAGAGGTCATAAAAGAGCAGTTCAGCAAGTGCTTCGTCCACAGAGTCCACCAGACTGCGGCATCTCTAAGGTTAGTTGCTCTTTCAGTGAGTTTTAGAAAGCAGCGGCACATGCGCGTTACCACACGTGAGGGCATTCAGAGCTTCTGGAGGTTAACGCACGCTCATTCGCACACACTTGGACGCACTTGTTTCGAAACACCTGGACTGAGCTCTCTCTAGAGATGTCTTTCTCTCTGTTCAATGTCCCCTATACCCTTTTTATTTGCACAAC
Organism: Triplophysa dalaica; assembly: GCF_015846415.1. NCBI lineage: Eukaryota > Metazoa > Chordata > Actinopteri > Cypriniformes > Nemacheilidae > Triplophysa > Triplophysa dalaica. The sequence goes on from NC_079563.1 coordinate 9,757,890, forward strand.
AGAACACACACATTTATCTTTGCCCAATGGTGCCTGGCCATGCACGGCTTGGTGCCATAATGGTGATATGCTTTGGATGGCTGCTTGCTGGCAAAGAGTGTATGTCCACAAATTTGATGCTCAGATATTTTCAATACCTTTCAATGTATTTTCACCCATTTAACTGCCCATCTGGCAATAATTTGAATGGCTTACGAAGCAATATTTAAAAACAATAGTACACCTGTCCGCACTGAACTGTTTGAGGTATTATGGATGTCAATGGAAAACAGCGTGTGACAAATTATGTGCCCTATGTTGAATGCTTGAGGTAAGGGATATGTCAGAGACATACTGTGTTATTACTCTCTCTCCTATGCAGAATGTATTTAAAGGGATAGTTCACCCAGAAATAAAAATTCTCTTATCATTTACTCACCCCTTTTGTTATGTATGACACAAAAGAAGATATTGTAAAGAACGTGGGAAATAAAACTTTTTTTAGTGCCCCAAAATTGTTTGATTACAGACATTCCTCCAAATATCTTTCTTTGTGTTTAGCAGAACAACAAAATTTTTACGAGTCTGAAACAACTGGAAAGTGGATAAATGATGACATCATTTTCATTTTGGGTGAACTATCCCTTCAAACGCATACTAGGTTACTCTAACCTATGGTATCTTACATTACCTCTTTCCTCTGCTCTTTTTCTCTCCCTCACTCTCTCTCCTTTTAACAGCAGATCGAAGCTGACAGTGCACGTCTCCACTTTTAATTTTTAAATCGCTCGTCCCGTTTTACGTAATCTACTTCCTCCTGCAGTTTATTTTTATCTGCAGCATCCCCATCCATCTTTTTGCTTTTTCTTGTGACATTTTATATTCTCTCTCTCCCTTTTCCTTTCACTGCTCTCTCGTCCATTGTTGTTTCACCTCTGTTTCTCTTCTGTCAAATGCTTGTTGACCCAAAGCATGGCACTTTGCAACGGGTCGATCTTGCACTGCTTATACCAGCCAGCTTTACTGAGATGGTCAGCTCAGATTTGCTCAACGAAGAGTTTATTAGCACTGCATTTCTGAAACAAATGCAAAAAATTAGTTTAATTTTTGACCTGCCAGAGCATGGGTATCCTTATGCAGAGAACATATATAGTTTCTAACACATTAACTGTCAATATATATATATATATATATATATATACGTACATTATTTAATATTGATTTTAAAATATGTAGAATAATGTATTTTAATATATTACAATATATTGAATAATAGCACTTCTGCTTTAAATATATTGAAAAATACAAGAACTTAGTAATTAGAACTTAGAACTTCGTTCAATATACAAATATATATCACTTAATATATTACATTTTCCAGTATATTCCCATATATTTTTCTTAGTATCGTATTGGTTGTATCTTATTATATTAATTGGTTATTTCATGTTGATAAAAACACTATTTGTGCAACAATTCAAGTTGCATTGGTTGTACAAGCAAAACAGAACAAACATTATTTAATGTCTATGGCATAACATCAAAACACTGCTTCACTTTTATTTTAGACACAGTGTTATGTTTTAGGATTCTAAGAAAGATAAGTCAACGGTTTCATGTCTGTTCTAAGGTTGTGCTGAAGCAAACTGGTTTCCATGGAGATGAATGTGGTACATGGTATTTTAAGGAACGCTCTAATAAACAGTATATATTGATTGTTCTTCCCACATATAAATCTGATTTAAATGTTTTTTAACATGTGAGTGTTTTTCAAACTCATCTGCTGAGACGCTAAAGATATCCATTTGTATTCAGATTTTATGTATGAGAAATAATCTTGTGAAAACATGCTGATTCTGATCTGAGATTTCTGACAATGGTCTCTGTTCATGCAGTCATTGTTAAGGAATATTTGGATTATGCAGAAATCTCATGACATGTGATTTAGATAACAGAGATGATGGCATTACCGCTTCAATGTTCACAGATGTTGATAAAAGTTTCCTTGCAAAACATGTCTTTGCTCCTGCACAGGAGGATGATCTCAGTCTGTACCCAGCAGTTAGATGTGAAATGCTGCCCCCTTCTGGTGTTTCTGCTGTCTCACAAATTCCATCTGCTCACATTTATAACAGCTCCCATAAGGCCATATGTAAAACCGAGAGAGTTAGAGATAGAGAGAGAGATATTGTTTTTTTAGTTCGTTTCAATAGCAGCTGATTGAATGTCACATGGCCCCTTTACAAAAACCTGCCTTCCTGTTTGGTGATTGACAGCCTGCCTGGCTAACTGTTACAGCACATCCCATCTACAAAACCAAATGACATGTTAACCGGAGGTGCAGAATGATTGACAGACAAGCCATCGACACTTGCGGGATGTGGGACGAATACATTATGTATTTCAGCGATTTCTTTATGTGGTTGACGCATACCTGTCGCTTAAAATAGCTGTCATTGTGTCGAGAAGAAAGAAGGAAATTAAGAAGTAAAGAAAGAAAGAAAGATTGATCATTTATTGACCCTCAAGTCATTTAAAACCTTTATGACTCTTTCTGTAGAACACAAAAGAAGATATTTTGAGAAATTTTGTGTCAATACAATTGAAGTCAATGGGGGTCAGTGTTGTTTAAAATGTTTACAGTATACAGTATTCTTTAAAATATCTTATTTTGTGTTCTGCAAAGAAACTTCATTCTTGTCTGAAATGAGAGTGAATAATTAATGAATTTTCATTTTGAGAAAACTATCCATCATGTTTTGGGAAAGGGTTATTGGTCATCACAAGAGGGCAGTATATGCCTAATGCAACACCACAGATGGTCCTACATACAGCTCTAAAAAAAAAGGTGCTTAAAAAGTTCTTCACAGCGATGCCATAAATGAACCATTTTTGGTTCCACAAGAACAATTCAGTCAAAGGTTCTTTAGAGAACCATCTCTTTCTTACCTTTTCATAATCTAAAGAACCTTTTTATGTCACAAAAAATCTTTTGAGAAACATAAAGGTTCTTCGGATGTGAAAGGTTCTTTATTGAACCATGTAGACAAAAAAGTCCTTCTATGACATCAAAGAACATTTTGAAGCATCTTTATTTTTAAGAGTGTACAGTAAATGATTTAATGCTTGTGTGTGCATTAACGGCTATGAGAATATGATTTGATATTCTCAACATATTCTATAACTCAACATATTGCCTATTGGCAGAAATTAGCTTTTCACAGAAAAACTGTTTAAACTATGACAGCAGTGAAAATCCTGAGAGATTGATTTTAGATGTGAATACATATCCAGGTTTTGACTTGATTAAACATGACCACGAGTTCGTGCTATGGTTTTTTTGTCACACAGTAAAGAACTCATAAAACTCACACTCATGCATACAGCTATGTTCTTCTAAAGTCCACCAAAATAGTGTTTTAGTTGACAGCAGGTCTGAAGCAGTACCTCGCTGTGAACTGTACATTTACTGTATGTGGAGGCTGATGATTTTCTCCGGCCTGTAACTCACACACTGTGATGTACAGCTGTTACTGTCGGCTGCGTGACACATTAACTTCGAAAACACTGTGTAATGAGATGCCGAGCCTCGAGATAAAAAATGTCATGCTGGCCTGCAGTTTTTTCCTTTTTATTATTTGTTCTACTTGTTAACAATACAGTCAGGAGTGCAGCATGAAGATATAGCTGCAGTTCAGTTCCCCAGAGGAGAATTTGATTGCTCTGAGGTTATTATTTTATAGCTGAGGAGACTCAAGGAAATTGTCAATTCTTTAATTTAAGTATCAACTTAAATGTCTCAGATGTTACTTAGATGGTGAGATTCCTCAGGAGCTTTAAAAATGGATGGAAATTAGATCTTTATTGACATACAGTAAGAGTATGAAGCTATGTAATGAATGTAATAGCATCAAGATTCGTTCAGTGTTGGAAGAATTGAATGAGAAATGTTTGAGTTCGTGTTGACATTTCTGACTTTTCTGTGCGGACTTGATAAAATGTTGATGAGAGGAGATATGTGTGAGTTACTGTATTTATTAAAGGAAAAACAATTGAAAACCATGTCTTAAAGGTCTTATATATATATATATATATATATATATATATATATATATATATATATATATATAGAGATAGAGAGAGAGAGAGAGAGAGAGAGAGATAGAGATAGAGATAGAGATAGAGATAGAGATAGAGATAGAGAGAGAGAGAGAGAGAGAGAGAGATGGTCACATGATCCCAGCAAAAATGTCCCCGTGAGATGACCTGGCCCACCAAATTAAAAAGCTTTTATTAGGATACTGAAGCCCCCGGATCCTCTGCACCAGTTATTTTCTCTGACACCAGCAACAGAGATATGAATGCATGGTGGAAATGGGGATGCTGAGATAAAGGATTAAGGTAAAGACAGAGATGGGTAGATGAAAGGACAGGGAATGTTGTGCGAGCACATTTTTGAGGACACTTGGCTGTGTTTCAGCAATCAGTACTTGTCAGAACAAAAGAATTTGATAAAGGAGGAGCTCTCCCTCGCTGTCCATAAACTCAGCTAGTGTATCTCTTGTTACTTTCCATGTTCTTTGTTAAAGTGCAGTCTAAAAGTCAGAGACTAGAAGTGAAGATGGTTTTGTTTGGGAATTTTCTGATTTAATATTTTTTTTATTTAAAATAATCATTACCGTGCTTTACAATTAACCAGCAATAAATGAGTAGTTTACGGAGGCAAAGTCATAGTGAATGGTTCATTAATACCGAGAATTGGACATTTAAATAAAGTGTGACCAAATTTGGTACTATTGTATACTTGATTTCTGCCCAAAAAAAAAACAGCATTACTGAGTGAATAGCAGGGGCGCAACTCTGGTCTGACAGGTGGGGGGACCAAAACTGAGTGTTGTGAAAAGTCCATTTTAATATCAGTAGGTCAAATAGGTTACAATTGTAATTTGCAATACACTATGAAAATAAAATAATAACAATATATTATAACTTTTTATTAAAGTTAATAAAGTTCATATGGGGTGTGAACGCACAATAAACACATTCATCTGCAGCGCCGTAAATGCTGATCTTGCATCAGAAGCCAGACTTTGAACTTGACCTTGTGCAAACAGAAAGTGTCATAGATGTGATGTGGCACTTGCCCGTGAAGGTGTGATCAGCTGCTGCAAACTAACAGATTATGCCCTACACCTACTCCTAAAGCCCTACACCTACTCCTAAAGTTCGGCAAATTGCAGTTTCGAGCTCAGGTATACGAAAACAAAGCTATTACCAACGCACTTTACCCCACTTTACTCCCCCACTTTTTTCTCCTGGTGTTCAAATTGTTGTTGCTCTTACACTTTCTCTGTTCCACTCAAAAAACTGGTGAGCGGGGCTATTGTATTGTGACAGTGGAGAAAGGTCAAATTAAAAAAAGATTACCCATTTCAAAGTATATGGAATGTCTCCATTGCTTTAACAGCAGTGCGTAGCATATAATGTGGCAAAAACATATTTGAAACATCTGTTTATATTTTACTACACCCCTGATGATCAAAAAATATCAATCTATGTACAAGTTTTCTGTTTAATGATGTCCTATTTTTGTGTTGGGGAAAAAGAATGCATGATTTTGAGAGACAGCATACTTTGTAGGATTTCTGTATATTAGAACGTGCACAACAAATTGAAAAGAGATTTAAAGAACACAAAATAGTTACTTTTTTCATTTTCATATGCCCATTTATAATAAATAGGACTGTTATGTTGAAAACTATGCGTTATAAACACAAAATATACTTCACATGGGACCTATCATGAAAACCTTTTCCAAACACATTTGCATGAACTTGCCTGTAAGAAATTTGATGTTTCAAGAGAATTTTGCATAGTCAATGTCACAATTGTGCTTATTATATTCCTTTGAATATGATCCAAAGGATCATATTCCTTTGTTAGGTTGCTTTGTTTTCATTTGTTCAAATCCCTGAATCGTTGTGTTTATTTTCAAGGTTTAAATAAGATTTTGAATCTTAGATTTTCAAAGTGCTCTTAGACTTTTGGACCACATTTCACATCTTCCTCCAAATAGAATGATGAATCACAGAGCAGAAGAGAGATTTGTAAAGAGATCAAATGCGCAGAGCTTAATCCACACAATTCATCCTCAGATCATCCTCCTCTAAGCCACCCCCCACAACCACCAACGCATGCTTTAGCTCTGTTTTGTGCTTATGCGGTAGTGAATTTCACGGCTCAATTACTTGATGCTCTTAAAGCTCTGTTTTCTATTGCCCGAACACTTGTGTTTTAATTGTTGAATGTTATTGAATCTCTGTTCCCTCTGGGAACAAGTCAATATGGAGAGTTGCAGTGAGAGAAGTCGATGTTTAATTGGCCCAGATAGATAAGACTCCTTCTACCATGTTGAAGAGGATGAAAGCCAGCGCTTTGGATAAAGTGATTATTTTAATCCTCAAACTGTGATACTCTGACCACTGAGAACATAACCCCATGTATCTGGGTTACAAATCCAATGGACCAGTCCAAATGTTATACTTTCTACTGCATCAGCATTCTACATCAGCATTCTGAATCAAATTCATGTTTGAACTCCATTAAATTTGATATGGTTAAGAAAAAAAACAAGGAGTGTACAAAGGTTATTATAGTTTACTAAAACTTTTAAAGTTTTGTTGATTGAAATTAAGTAAAAATAGGCCTGACGTTGTATGAAAACATAACTAAATAAACTAACTAAGTATGTCCCCTTAGCAATAATGTAAAATATATTTAAATTGAAGAAGCATAATTAGTCACTAAAAATAAATAAAAAATAAACCAGTGCTTAAACTGACATAAGAATAAATGAATAAGCCAATATAGCTGAATAAAAACAAATAAATTATAAAATAACAAAGGCACATAACAAAATGGCTATAAATATGATAAAAAGTAAGATGAAACTTGAAAAATTATAAAGAAAAACATCTTAAATGTAAAAAAAAGATTTTTTACATAATTTTTAAATACTGTAAAAATTAAACAAATTACAGAATTAAACAGCAAATATACAAGATGGGTGTAAAAATTGTACTGGTGCAGTGCACAATAAAATCTAAAATCAAAACTTTAATAATTCTGAAATAAACGATTTTGATAAAGTGTTGTTTTTTGAACGTTGTACATGTGGCACTATTTTGGTTTTGAATTATGTGAGCATTACGCGGGAATATCTGTTTCTCTGGCAAATAGCATATGTTGTTCAAAGAAACCTGTTGAAAAACCAAACGCTATTATTTGTTGGTATAGTTCAACTAAAATAAACATTTTCATAATTTATTCACGCATGTGTGATTCCAAACTTTTATGACTTTCTTCTGCAGAACACAAAGAAGATATTTTGAAGAATGTTGGTAACCAAACAACCCCCACTGATTTACATTGTATGGACACGAAAACCACTGACACATTTCTCAAAATATCTTCTTTTATGCTCTGGAGAACAAAGAATCATATACAGGTAGGGATGGGAATTGATAAGAATTTAACGATTCCGATTCCATTATCGATATTGCTTATCGATCCGATTCCTTGTCGATTCTCTTATCGATTCTCATTGGGTGAGGGAATAAGTACAAATTTGTTTGTTTGTATTAACTCGCTTTAATATCTGATAAGAACACAGCACATACTCAGAGTATACACAAATTATGTGTAGCAACCTCAGAACAAACCTAAAAGTAGGCTACAAAGTAAAGTCCAGGGACCTATAGAATTTTTCACATTCATCATTGGTCCAGACAAAAAAAAAACTGCCATGAGATACTCTGATGGCTGTCATCATCATCATCTAAATTTGATTGACAATGACAATGGAGATTATTATTCATATAGTAAAAGTTTACAGAATGAAATGGCGCTCACATTTACTAAATAGAGAAGTTACCTTCGGCATTAATAGCATATGACGTCTCGTTAGCTCCACTGCTGCTTGACTCACTTGTTGTTGCTCTGTCGCTAAGTAGTAGTGTATCAAACACGCGACAGTCATGCAAATGAATTGCGTGCTGTGTGGCCAAATGTTTCTGCATATTGGAGGTAGTTCCCCCCTTTGCCGAAATTAAACTTTTAAAGTTGTTGCAAATGAACTTTTCAAGTGAAATATAACCACGCTTTAGATCGCTTCTGCCTCGATGACATGTTTGCTGCGTAACCAAAACAATGCAGCGCGTGTGTGACGTCATGATGATGACACATTTGCAACGAGCGGAACCGATAAGCGGAATCGTTAAGCAGGTACGCTAACGGTTCAAAGGAATCGATTCACTGGGCACCGGTTCTAAAGAAGAACCGGTTCTCGGTTCCCATCCCTATATACAGGTTTAGAACGACATGAGGGCAAATTTCCATTTTAGATGAACTTTGCCTGTAATGTTTGGGATTCGGATATGATGAATACCTCAAAATCGCAGAATGGCAATAGAAGAATCGACAAACACCTACTTGACTTAGTTTCTTTTCAAACACTGTTGAAAACTACATACCTTAACACTATCACCCACTCATGACTCATTCTGCAATTCTAAAAGTGCCCCGTTGTTCCACCAATATTTGAACTTCTCGCTATGCTGTCGCTCTCTCTCTTGCTCTTGCTCTTGGTCTATTTCTCTTACTCACACTCTCTCTCTCTCTCTCTCTCTCTCTCTCTCAGCCCACATTTAAAGCTCAGAATATGATGAGCAGCCTTCAGAGTCCACATGATAGACAGTCAGAGTGAGTTGGAAACTCAGAGACAGCTTGAGTTAGATAACCAGCAACGCATGGAGTAAAAGGGTGTGTGGGGAGATCAAAGGATAAATAGGGAAAACTAGGCACTCAGATTTTTTCCAACGTGAGAAAGTAAGTAAGGTGAAAAGTGAAGAACTCTACTGAGGATGGGTGTGGTGTTTGGGACCTTCTCTATGCACACCAAACAGGTCTTCAGGACAGGTAGGATCCTATAAACATATATAGAAAGATATTTGTTATTTTTCTGTCTGTGAGAGAGATATAAATATAAACAAGATAGACTGAGTACAGATTTTATTTCACGACTGAAATTCTTTTTAATATTTATTAGATTTTTTTGGTTTGTTAGTTGGTTGGTTTTGTGTATATCCTTGTTTATTGGTCATTATTGCACCGTTCACACTCTTCTTCTTCTTGCGTAGTTCAAATTTAACTGTGTGTGTGTGTATTTCCGACCTAGATAACCTCGAAACTGCAGCAAAACAAGTCCTTAGATGTAATATAAAACTTTTGAAAAAGAAAAAACCCTTTTAGGGATGTCTTTAAAACCAAAAAAGGTTCATAAGAAGGTTAACAATGCTGCAGTTACTTGCAAAATATTGTACTTCAAAGTCTTAGTGAGAGTCCGTGTAGAAACTACAATTAATCTTAGATATCCAGATAAATGTGATTGTCTGCGTGTGAAAGATGAAATGAATGTGTTTGCATTTTCTGACTCGTGCTCCACAGAAGGCATTATGCCATGTGAATAAGTATCACATGGCAATTTATTCCAAAATTATTACCATATAATGCCGAGAGCATGTTTTTGTAGGTTTGGAAAAACGTAACGATCAGGCTGCAAGTACATGATAAGAATATGCATAAAAGATGAGATATAGAAGGTTTGTTTGTGATCATTTAAGCCTGAAGGTTAATTACTCTACTGTAAACAGCATGCAAATGAACCGTTCGCTATTTACTGCAGATGCGTTGTGCCTTGGTTTAGAAATGCCGAAACCATTTTTCGAAAATGCAGTTTCAACATCAACACCTCTGGGCTCACATGGAAGAGCATGTGTTTTTACTCACTCATAAGAGAAATAGAGAGAGACACACACTGTATACTGTACACACACACTGAAGACCTGAAGAGTGATTATGGAACCTTGGGGATTAGGCAGTTCTGGGCAGAAGAGAAGAAAGCTTGTTTGAAGTCTTCGCTAAAATCCCCAGGATTTACTGGAGATGCTTGTGAGTTTACATCTGAGGACACAAACTGTCTGTCGGCTTTGGCACCAGACCCGACAGAAACTTCTGCTGGGGATCTGAATGTGCTGCTTCAGTTCTCTGTGTGCATGAGGATAAAATTCAGAGGTTGACAACCAGTGATTTCAGTTTAAATATGCCATTGCTCTAGTTGAATAAATGTTATACATCAAGCAATGCAACTATACTGTGACTTAGTATATATTTACCAATCCTTACGTTTAGGTACGTTTACCAAAACCCTATTACGCCTGTAAGCATGATCATATGTCCCCGGTAGCATCTCAGTGATAGCAAGTTTCTGACTGTTATTCACACCATTGAATGTTTTTAAGGGAAAACCAATCATCGGCAGCCATCTTCCCAATGCGTTAGCAGTTTGGATGAGGCGCCTGCAAGGGAAAGTCCTACACAGACACCTCTGAGTGAGAAAAGAGGCTTACACCTGCCTGCATGGAATTAACACATGCACGATATTTTATGTATCCGTGTTTCTCTTCCATAGACGAGTGCCAAAGCAAAAAACAAACAGAAAACATATAACAAGAATAAACAATGATATTATACAGTATGTGTCTATCCGGCCGTCCGTCCATCCATCAGTCCATCCCTCTATTCCTTCATCCATCCATCTATCTGTCCATCCCGCTAGCCTATCTATCATCCATCTATCCAATCACCTATCTGTTCATCCTTCTTTTTATCATCCATCCCTCATCTGTGTGTCTTTCCGTCCGCCCCCGTATCCATCCCTCTTTCCATCTACCTGTCCATCCATCCATCCATATTTCTGTCCATCCCTCTATGTATCTGTTATCACTCTATTCATTCATCTATCTGTTCATCCTTTTTTCTATCATCCATCCATCATCTATCTTTCTGTCCCTCTTTCCGTCTACCCATCCATCTGTCTATTCTTCCATCTATATATCCATCCATCTTTCTGTCCATCTCTCTATCCATCTATCTGTCCATCACTGTATGTATCTATCATCCCTCTATCATTCATCTATCTGTTCATTCTTCTTTCTATCATTTATCCCTCATCTATCTTTCTGTCCATCCCTCTATCCACCCATCCACCCCTCTTTCCATCTACCTGTCCATCTGTCCGTTCATCCCTCCCTCCATCCAGCCATTTGTCTATACATCCATCCATCTTTCTGTCTATAACTCTATGTATCTCTTATCCATTTATTCATTCATCTATCTGTTCATCTATTTTTCTATCATCCATCCGATCCCTCATCTATCTTTCTGTCTGTCCCTCTATCCATCCATCAGTCTGTCCCTCTATCTATCCGTCCATCTATCTATATGGACTACAAAAATGTTTTGGAAGATTCTGCAATGACCTCAGGCTTGGACATCATAACTTCTGGGCACAGTGTTAGAGAGATAACGCCCAGGGTTCTAATGATGCAGTGCACACATCTATCCCGAGATCAAGGATATCTCTGAATATTTGGCAAGTTTTTCAGGTCAGCACTGCAGGGTTTGCATAATACGAAGCGTTGATATTTGATATTATGTAATTACTCATCATTAGCTTCAAATTCGTTCCACACTCCCATCCCAAAGCTTGTCTGATGTGTCATCTTTTTTGTAATATTACGTAATAAGGGGGCAAGCCTGGTGTTTTGAAACCTGGTGTTTTGAAACCCAACAGCGATGTCTTTTCATCTGCAGTTTCTCTGTGAGAGTTTTCTCTATATTATCTTTCTGTTATTCCTTGTTTCTGCTTGCGTCACTTTAAATGGAATTTTTAGGGTTAGACCCCCAGAAATGAAGGTGAATATGAAACAAACAAAAGGAGGATATACAGTACAGTACATAGACTAACAAACAATGACGCACATTTCTAGTGTGTTACTCAGAATTAGATTACTTCAAAGATTACCCGATCCATAAAAAAATTGTATCATTGACTCACAAAATACGCACACGCACGAAAAAGAACAGTGTATGATGCAACGACTCATTTGATGCATCTCAGTGTGTTAAATTTTATGCGTGGATTATTTTAGGGAAGCAATTTTCATCCGAAAAATCTATCTGGCTTTCTCTTTGGGGTCACTTGGCCAGTATTGGAAAAATCCTAAAACAGTTTATACATGTGCATGTGTTAACATGAAAATGTCAAAAGGGTCAAATTTAGAGGTAGAAAATGGAAAATATTATTAGTACAATAAAAAATAAATCAGTAGAAAGTTCCCACTCTGTGTGGCTGCGTGCGAGAGAGATAGAGAGAGAGAGAGAGATAGAGAGAGAGAGAGAGAGTGAGCAGAAGGGTGTAAAAAAAGTCATCATCCGTAATGCCACATTCTGGCAGTGTGAAAAATAGAAATTCCATATGGAAGATATCCACTTGCTGTGTGATTCCTCGAGAGGCAGACTGGGAAAGAGATGAGCATTTATTTTTCACACACTTCCTACTGCTTCCCATCACAACGAGCAATTCCTGACACTGAATAACAAACGGGACCTAGCAGAACCACCAACAGCGCGGGAGCAAGGCAGAAGAGAAGGAGAGAGACAGGGGAAACTGAGGAGAGAGAGAGAAATTTGTGGGAGGGGCATCAAGGAAGGAACCATATGCTTTTAGCAAGAATAATCCAGCTCCTTCTCATCTATTCACAAATGAAAGAAGAGTGCAGAAAGAAACAACAGTGGGTTTCTCAGAAAAGCTCTTGAAGAAAGGAGAACAGCAATAGACAGACTGGTGGACTCAACACGTATTAGTTTATACACGCTTGTCTCCGCCGTGACAACATGGGAGCAGTTGTGGGCACACTGACTTTGCAGACAAGACAAAGACAGAGACGACCTACCAGAGGTATGTTAACAGATGAGAGATTGAGAGAGATTGTGTAATCTGGTTTAGAAAGGGAAATTACAATTGACTCTATTGAATATTTTATTTATAATGCAATAGAGAGAGTGTGAAACATACAGAGTTTTGAACTCAAACTAAACCAGAACAGCAACATTAAACATGCTCAAAGAAAAGAAAGACAATGTTAAACTAATAAACTGGGAAAACCAAACAGAAGCGACGTTGAGATGCAGATTACAAAATATATCCAGCACACGAGCAGCACATCACTCTCCTCTGTTTACAAATGATGCTTTAACCTCACTCCTCGCTGATAAACATCGACATCTTTGTGTGCGTGGCATTTTGGTACGTGAGCAGGTGTTTTAACACTCTGCTCACATATCAGCCCTCTTCCTGTTCACATGCGCCGTGGTGTAGTTGTCATGGAGACAGCTTTGTCAAGGTTGATAGAACAGATGATGGGATGTTATCATAGACGTGGCAGCAGGGGCACAAATAATATACAGCAGTGCTCTTCATCAGCATGGCTGGATCGCACAAGGTTTAACCCAAATTGCATGGGTAAACTAGTGAAATGCAATGCACAGCATCCACAGAGGCGTTAATAATTCATCCATCTGTTCATTTATCCCTGCGACCATCTAAAAAGGTCCTTGTAAGCTTTGATATTTTGCAACAACAAAAAATTGATACACACTATGCAAAAGATACTTTTAAAAGCAAATCTGAAGAATCCTCTTTTTGCACATCTGCCTTGCCTTGATCAAATTTGTGGAAATATTTTTCCAGACCCAATTTATAATGACCTTGAGCTATTTTTATTATTATAGTGAAATAAGCATTTATTATTATTATGATTTATTCTGTCCAATAAAAGTGTTCTGTAGATATGGGTACAAGAAATGTTCCTATATTCCACCGAACATACATTTACAGCAAGCTTTAACCAACATGTTCTGTTTATGTTGTTTATCATTTATTATGTTAATACATTTTGGCAGACGTTTTGGCAGGATCTAAAGCGACCTGAACACTGACTTTCAAGTAAAAATTGTAAAAAAAGAATAATTTAAATATTTTTTATGTAATGCAATATATTAGATTATATACTGTATATATTCCATTAAAGAGGCTTATATATATATTGGAACCAAGTGCTTGTATTTTTCAATATACAAAAAGTGGCAATTCCTATATACAGTAGAAAATATATTTTCTTTGCATAAAGGAAGCTATACATTCGATCAGGTATGTGCGTTCCGTGGGACTCAAACCCATAACCTTTTGTAATGCTAATGCAATGCTATATCAATTGAGATACAGGAACATGTTATGAAAGATATTATGATATATTTTTGCATGAACAGTTCCTTTAAATTCTAACACAAAATAGTTTGAATGAATTTAAATTCAGTGACAATAATGAACTCCCATCTGTCAGATGCTCTGCTATTCCACCATTTCAAGCCAAGCAGTTTACCACGTGACAAATGCTTTGGGACATCAGGCTCCAAGCAAAAGCTTCTCCATTCAAAGATCAGTGATCCACAACCTATGACTGCTCTGATTTGCCTTTGGTTGTCAGGGGGCAGTAACTGTGCCACAGTCATAATGAAAGAGGAGCTTCGAGCTGCAGAAACAAGTGATTATCAGTGCCTATAGAGCAGCTGCTCATAAATATTCATTTCCTGCCATTTAACTGTTTGCACATTCTTTCTTCTGACATCTCAAGTTCTCAACCTATAGAGCTGTCACATCACAGTTGTCTGTCTAGAACAGCTCCCTGTGGTAGAATGCGGGCGCGCAAATTACCTGTTTATGTATTAGTGTTACACCACGTGTTGGCATCTAATGTCTTTGATTGAAGTTCTTAGTGAAGTGCAGTGGTTCCCAAACCACATAGTCTCCACATAGATTTTCATTGTACTGACACAAAACCAGGAAGGCATTTCTCAAAATATCTTCATTTGTGTTTCAGAAAAGAAAGAGTCATATACAGAGTTTAAACGGCATGTGTGTGAATAAATCACAAATTTTTTTCTTTCTTTTTTTCTTTTTTTTTCTATTAACTAACCTTACAATTCAGGGCTTCTCAACCTTTTTTGTTGAAAAAAAGGCCCCCTATTGTATTGAACAATATTCAAAGCCCCCCCTCTCACTCACAAAACCAAAATTTCTACCATATAAAATATTTTAAAGCTTAAAATTAACTAGAACTTTTTTATAAACGAAAAAAATTGTCAAATTAGAAGATTTTTTTATGTATTTCAATGCTAATTTAGTCTAATTTAAAAATTTTGCTCACCTTGAGGGCCCCTTGAAAGTTAACCGGGCCCCTCCAACGCCACCTATATCCAACACCCCCCCCCCAACAACTGCTCTAAATGAAATAACAAAGAACTATATATACAAATGAAGAATAACTAAACAGTCAAATTTGTTAACACTTCAGTATAGGGAGCAATTTTCACTATTAACCAGTTATTATTAACATGACAATTATTTGCATATTGGCTGTTCATTAGTAGGCTACTTATAAAGCACATATTCTGCATGACCATACTCTACATCCCTAATGCTACACAATACCTAAAATTTAAAACTACCTTACTGACTACTAAGCCACATTATTTCATGAATTATAAAAAGGATGTTGTAACACGGAAAACAGTTAGAGATGGATGATCTTTTAACTTGTCTCTTCTCTGTGTTGGGAGAATCACTCTAATGGCACTAATAACTACTTCAGTGTTTGATGTGGGTTTATTTTAGAGTGTTCCTGCTGCTGCTGTTTTTATGCTGTTGGTCACTGTTTTAAGCCTTTAATGGAAAGAATCAGTTTGCAGTTTCATGCTGTGCTCTGTTTCTCCTCTAAAATATCTAATTTCTTTGTGCGATGATGTACATCTCGTTCTTTTCCCTTCTAAACATTTTTTTGGTCTCTCTGCTTTTTCCTAAACTAAACAGACCCATCTTCAGAACCTATTCTTCTGTGTTTCTCCTGGCATTGTCTTTTGACCTTTATATTCTTCGACCTGTAATTTACTGACTACAACCACAACTTGTGTGTTCCTCAAAATTTTTATCTTGAAGCACAACGTAACCTTGAAGAACATGCCACTTGGTTTATAAATACTTTACACAGACTGTCTTACTTATTTGACATACTCCTTTATCATATCACATAGAATGGATGTATGAAAAATCCAACAGGTTGTGTCCCATCCACTTTCTTTTTTCTGGTATGTTCCCCTTATCTCTCAACCCCATAACCGTTTCTCACCATTTCCATTCTCACTAACACATCTACGACATCATGTGATAAAAAGAAGAGAGGTGATAATAAAGAATGATGAAGTATTTAGAAGCTTCCCTCTTGTTTTATTGCGCACGTAGCTTCACATCCGGTCATCCCCTATGCCTTTGACATCTTTTATCAAAGGATCTACTGAATGCTGTTCCTCATCATGGATTCGAATGATGTTGTAATTCGCTTTATGTTTATATTATCAGTTTAGCTGTAAGTAGATGAAAGTTCACAGCATGGAGACAGAATTTGTTTGAAAATGGTTCTGTCAGGGATCTGCTAAAGAGATTATAACAAGCAAGCATGGTTGGAAAATAAATAAGGATGATGTTATAGAGGACTTCGGAATTGCTTGTGGCAAAATGGAGATTTTGAGCGTTTGAATTTGTTTTTTGATATGGCACAGAAATTAAATTTTATGCATGCAAAGAATTTTCACAAACAATACATAGATTGATGTGGATTAGTTTACTTAAAGCAGATAATTGCACAGCCAAAGGGGAAGAGCATTAGCATAACCGGTGATGATTTCACAAACATAAACTCAGACTTAATATACTGAGGACCAGCACAGAAAGAGAGCATTACAATAAACCCTGCTGGAACATATGTTGTGTTTTGGATACTAGCATTCCCACCAAGCTTAACCAGCACAGACGTTCTTGGTCAACCAGTTTCCAAGGTTGTGCTGGTTGAATAGTTTTACCCTCTAATTTTAGGTATAAACCAGCTCTTTCTACCTAGACTAGCCACAACCAAGTCCTAAACCAGACTAACCAGGTCTTTCAAAATGATAAACATTATGAAATCAGTTCATTTATTTTCCAGAAGTATGTATTTATTTATTTATACTAGAGAAGGTGCAGAGAGCTGTAAACAGAAAATAAAGAATAAAACACATTAGTGACTGAGAGGAGTGCTATTGATTGTGCTATAAATCACTGGGCTGATGTGATCGTATGCTGAGTACAAGGTATAAATTGAGGTAATAGATCCTTCTTGATGAATGTATAATAGAAGCCTATGTGCTTGGAACAATTTGAGGTTTTCACATAATAGTGCAAATTCAAAAGTTTGGAAACTTGCACAGTGTACACTGGACGTGACCGGCATTGCATGGCATCCAGTGTGGACAAAATTTAACAATAAAGGTGTTGCACCCCGCCGTGTCCGGTGTAGACCGGATGTTACCTTATCTTTATTTTTATTTTTTCTGCCTTTTAGAATATAAGTGCACTCATCAAAACTAAAGTGTTGCACAACTGTAACTAGGAATTATGTTGGAAATAAAAGCATCTAAAATAAATCTAAACTATGTTCTATTTTAGCATCTTCCGAGTCGCCAGCCTTTGCCTAGAATTTGCAAACTTGGTGTTTTGGCATTTTATCATCCAGTTTCTTGAGATCTCACTCTGGAAAGATCTTTAAATATTGAAGTATTGAAGGGGTTCCCATCTACTCTGGGATTTTATTGGCTGCTTTTTCATCATTATTTGGGCCATCAATTTTTTTATATTGTTTTGATGAAAGAAGTTGATGTGTTGTAACAATTACACTTTTGTCTACAAAAGTAATTTTAAACATTTAGGGGTGTTTTCTCGGACAGGACAGGCTTAGTCCAAGACTAACTTGCACTGACATATCTTTAAAAAAATCAGTGCTATTTTGTCTCAAGATGCACGAAGTCTTTTTTTTGTGAAGTATGTTTTTAAAATGACATAAATATCCTAATTTGACAAAGGCCTAGTCCTGGTTTAAGATAATACTTGTCCAGAAAACCACCTCCTTAACAAACCTTAAGATAAAATTATTTTTACAGTTTAAGAAAAATTCCTGTCAAGCATTTGCTGGATGAAGAATCATAGTATGTGAGATGTATGCACAAAAATAGTTAGATGGTCTACTGTTTTCATTAATTAGGCATCAGATGGACACTTCTATCCCATGAGGCATCAGGAGCTATGGAATCTCTTAATTTAAAATATGAATGAATAAACAAAGCTGGGTGACTGTTTAAGAAACAAAATTAGCAAGACATTTACTCCCCACGGTTTACTTTAACTTGTTTGACAATACCTGAGTAACTTGTATGTGACAAGTGGACAAACACGGGTCACTCAACAGAGAAAACATAGAATGTAATACAGTATGTCTGTAATATATGCATACTGCACCCACACATACTGCTGTATAAAGAACATGTTTTACGTTTCATTTAAAGTATGTGCTGTCACAGTATTCTATTTTGGTTGCTGACTTGCCCAACTAGCCATCTTCTGTTCGGTCAAACTGTCAGTCTCCTGCTTAACATCTTCTTAAGCGATCCGCCTCCAACCTCAACACAATGGGCTGAGCCAGAAGTTTACATGTTGTTTGTACTGTAATTGACTCATAGCTCATCACTGTCCAATCGGATCACAATTAGACAGTGCTCAATAGAGGTCTAAACTGGGATAGGAGAAAGTATTTAAACCTGTTTAGTATCAATAACAGAAACTATACTTATGTATTAGTCAAACTGTTATGCCATCACCACCACTCTGTGTTTAAGTATACAGAACAGGTGTGTGTGCTGTGTGCGTGTGGTGTGTGTGTGTGGGTGCATGCGTGCGTGCGCAAATGAAGGCCAGACAGAGGGGTTTGGGGGGCATTTATAAGGTTGTACAGAGTTCTATGAAATATAAAGGTCTCTTAAACTACCCATGGCCATTTTCATCTGTTCTGCAGATTTCCCCCATCACCTCATGTCTCTCTACCCACAACCCAATCACTTCTCCAGAGCTGACACAGCAGCAGGCCCTGCAGGGGACTGTGTGTGTGTCTTGAGACACATGAGTCATTTTAGTTTCTTTCCTGCCCAAGCCAGAAGGTTTTTAAAGTAAAGAGTATGTTTTGGGTTTCCGTTTTTGTAAAGGAAAGCATCAATTGCCTGTTTCTTGACATCACTGACCATCACATTATCTCACCAAACGCTATTGGAATGAAACAATGTTACCGTGCTCTGCTTCCTTTAAAGGTGCTGTGTGTAGTATTGAGGAGGAAGCTTAATGTTTTTATTACATAAGAATGAGCTATTTCTATCTACATACACAGCGGGTCCCCTTGCATGGAATTCACCGTGCTGTTTTAACAGTAGCCCTAAACAGGGTTCGCAGAGCGCTTTTCGTAAATACGTTATCTCCTTATGCAAAAAAAATACGAAAACGCGACAACATCTTTCTCCTGTGAAAGCCGCCACAGTGCTTCGAAAGGGAGGGAGGTATTGAGACGTTGGTTGCAATTCGCAACCTCACCGCTAGATGCCGGTAATATTGCTTCTTTAAAGCCAATTTTTTCAAGCATGCATACCATGGTGTTTTTTTAAGTACCTTGGGATTTCATGGAAAAACCTTAATTTTAAAATACTTTAAAGTATGTTGTTTTCACAGTTATAGCATATGTATACAATTTACATCATTTTACATTGAAAGTAAATTTGTCTCTAGTTTCTTCTATTTTGCTGTAATCCTGTTTTAAATTGTTTAGATTTGTTATTATTTAATTCAATTTCTAATAACATTCTTCCGATACAAATCTATATGTGAGCTACGGTATCTACATTAATTTATAACACTATACTTTAAGCTGTCCCAATTGTTTCCATTTTTATTTCCCTTAAGGGGAATCATCCACAGTTTATCAACACAAAATTTAATCTCTCTCTCGCTCTCTTCTCTCTCTCTCTTTCTCTCTCTCTGTGTGTGTGTGTGTAGATAAGCTAGATGATGAATTGGAGATGACGATGGTATGCCACCGGCCGGAGGGTCTGGAGCAACTCGAAGCACAGACGAACTTCACCAAGCAAGAGCTGCAAGTCCTTTACAGAGGTTTCAAAAATGTACGCTTCCCTCTTAACCTGCCTTGATTTTCTCATTCATGCTTTATTGCTGACATTTACTTTCCTAAAATTTCTTCTGACACGCTCCCGAGCCGTTTCTGAAGCTGATAGTGTTTGTATAATATACCTTCATGCTTCAATATCTTCTTTTATGAATCATCGTATCTCATCTACATATACAGTCCCTGTGGTTCTGTTCGCTGAATGTCATCTATCTCTAAAACTCGTATTGCTTCTCGACGCATTATCCAACATGTCACTAATCACAACATGCTGGCCTGCAGCAACAGTCAACCAGTCATATTTCACATTACAAGCATCACACGCTCATGCTCTGCAGCACACCCACACATCAGCTCAGATTTGTTTCTCCAAAAACAAAAGCCAAAAGCCATTTCCTTTTTTGAGTACAGCCCCTACATCGTATTTTCATCCATCCTTAAAGAAACAATGGCTTGTAGAAGCAGAATATTGTCCTTGGTGTCATTATACTGTAAACCTTTCTTCATCTCATCAAAATATTTAAGCAATTTCAACTTATTTTGACAAGTTACAGCAAATCGCCACCAGCCAAAATGTATAAAATTAAGCAGTATTTTCTCTTGTTCAAAAAATGGGCAAAATGACATTTTCAGTCAAAACGTGTATTTAAATTCTCAGAGAATGAATTTATTATCAATGCATTTGAACCATATGTTTATATTTTACTAATCCCCCGAAGACCATAGATCACGAAAATATCAGTCTATACATACATTTTGATTTTAAAAGAGAAAATAATTATGGATGTGACATAAAAAGGATGCATGTTTTTGAGAAACAACATACTTTGTAGGATTTCTGTAATTTAAATGTTCAAACCAGAAGCAATAATACCCCACAAATGGGTATTCATAGAACATAAAATGGTTGCAGTATTTTAATTTTCATGTGCTCATTTATGAGAAATATGGACCGTTCTGAATGTGACATTCACCTACCAGACAATGGAAAACACCCCCTTATCTAATGTATAATGTGTATATATTATGCAGGCTGTAATCTATAATGTAATTTAACGTATCTGTGATTTAAGCATATGACACAACATTTATATTTTAGAAAAACAATTATTTATGCATTGTTTATAAAAATTACCAAAAGAAAACCTGCAGATATGTTACTGACCACTAGGGGGCACGGAGTATAAATTCAGAACCATTAGTGTGAATTCTGTGCATTTTCCAATATTAGACCGATAATATATGCTGCTTTCCTCTCCAGGAATGCCCGAGTGGAGTGGTGAATGAGGAGACATTTAAACACATTTACGCTCAATTTTTCCCTCATGGAGGTACGTTCATTTTCAAGCAAACCCCATGAAGTCCTCACATATGACACAGCTAGTTCATATCAGAGATATAATGGTTTTTTTATTTGTTTTTGTCTTATTTTTGTACAGATGCCAGCACATACGCACATTATCTCTTCAATTCATTTGACACCAGAAATGATGGATCTATAAAGTTTGAGGTATGAAAGCACAGCTTGTGTGCAGTCATGGCATAGAATACAAATATTTGTATATTCCTCGCAGAATTAAGTTCATGTTTCTCTCTCTTTCTCAGGACTTTGTGATGGGACTGTCCACACTACTACGTGGGACGGTCAGAGAGAAACTTGAGTGGACATTTCATCTCTATGACATTAACAGTGATGGGTTTATCAGCAAGGAAGTATGCGTGTGATTCATTCTGGATTGTAAATAGCAGCAAAAGCTTTACTTATTTAAATGGCATTCATTATATTCCTGACAGGAAATGACGGAGATAGTGAGGGCTATCTATGACATGATGGGCAAATACACATACCCTGCTTTAAAAGGGGATGTACCAAAGCAGCATGTGAATGCCTTCTTTGAGGTTTGCAAGTAAATTTTGGGACGGAATTGATTAAATGTCAATACAAACTAAAGGACATTTTTCTCTTCTACAGAAAATGGACAGGAATAAAGATGGAGTTGTAACATTAGAGGAATTTGTCCTCGCCTGCCAGGAGGTAAGTACAGATTTAACGTGGTATACATTTTATTTAAAATATTATATAATTAATTATTATATTCATGTATTCATAATGTATGTGTATATATACAGACACAAATATATAAATATATATATATATAAATGTATACATCCATATATGTTAACCTCTGCAATGTAATAAGATTCAGTTTTATTAAAAAGATTATACTGACTCAATGTGGTCAAACTGAAGAACTGCATGACCATGCTCACTCAAGTCTCTATTTATATCTCTCCACAGGATGAAAATATGATGAGATCCATGCAGCTCTTTGAAAATGTGATATAGGGAAGACTAAGAAAGCAAGAGAATTGTATATACAGTATATTTAGTGAACAAAGTTGAACTTGGGGCATAGTGAGATGGACAGATGCATGAGAATCTGCCTTTTATATTTCTCTCTCTCTGTTTAAGCCTTGTCACATATTTATTGTTGTTTACCAGCCAAAACTCCACCATGACTCTGTACTCCCAACAGATAATCGGAAGATTTCTTATGTTTGTGAAGGCATTGCGTGATGTCTGGCCATCAGATCTTCAACCTTCTGCCCAAAAGAACATCACATTAAACATCTCAGGCTTTTTTTCGTTTGCTGGACCCTAGAGTTCAGGACTCTGCATTTGGTCTACTGGAACTGCATTCTAGAGGCAGAAGACCTCCTTTGCTTGCTTTCTTGTTTAAAGAGCTTGCATGATAAAAACCAGCGGAAATGTTCCCTATGAGTTGCTTGAAAATAACCTTGGCCTTCCAAAATCTAAGTTGAATTTCTTAAAGTGTATATAGGCCTACTTTCCATGTTTTTTTTAATGGCATGGGGTTTGTGAGATACCTAATGAGAAGTCTTGTGTTGTCAGTGTTAACAATGTTCTTTGTAGGTTATTACCGTCTATAGTTCACCCGCTTATGTTTGTCTGTCCTAGTACCTGCCATTGTCCTACAGATCAAAGTAAATAAGATGACACTAAATCCCAAAGTATGTGTGTGCGTGGGTTTTGCTATGTTTGTGGGAGAAAGGTTTACATGACGGCTAACATGAGATGTGTGCGCGTGTGCATGGCTTTTATTTAAAGTGTGTGTGTGTTGTGTCTGTGTGTGTATGCATATGAGTGTGTGTACATGTATATGCGTGTGCGTGTGTGCGCGCGTGTGTGTGCGTGTGCGTGTGTGCGTATGTTGTGTGTCTGTGGATATAAAAACAATTTACTGTAAGAAGAAGCATAATTTCTGTATGTAAACTTGACAAGTGACAATCCAGTCCTCCAGCTATCCCCTGTAAACCAAAATCGAGTTTCTTACAAGAAAATTTAAGGTAAATTATATGAAATGAATGAGATGAGTTATATGGCAGACGGTCAAGTTCAATCATTAGAAATGTAAGACATGTACATATTTGGTGCCACATACAGAAATGATCGAGGACGCAAATACAAACTGTGAAACTATCATAAATCTTAATCAACTATAAATAAAAAATATTCGTGGAATAACTACATATCTGAGTTTGGCCTTTTATTTATTGTTTTATTTATTTATTATCACTCAGTGTCTTCTATAAGAATGTATTAAACATTTAATTAATTGCATGTCAATTATTTGTAAATCTACATTTTAAAATGCGAAAATGTGTCAAAGTTTCAGTGATACATTTGTTGCAATAGAATAATGGAGTTAGAACAGTGGGCCTACACACATTACATTGTACATTTCAATCACGCCTCCAGCTTCCAGTGACTCTTTCAATAAAGCTCATTCATTGGCTAGACCGGAAGCCCATCCCGGTAATGGGCGTGTGTTATACGCAATGTGGGTTAGTGTGCCCGTTCTTCCAGCCGAGTGCACCAGACAGTTTAGCATACTTCCAGAAGCTCGCTGATACAACATAGCAAAGATGGATCTTGAACAGATGGGTCCCCAGACCTTCCTTTATGGTATGTATATTATACATTAATTGATTTGTCAGATATCATGTGTAAGGTACGTGAACGTCTCTACGTGCTCTTTAGAGAATTTTTAAGTGGGGTAGTTACAGTCCGGTAGCCTAACGGTTTAAGTTATCCACCACATGACCAAATTACATGAGCCTTTTACAATTTAGAGTAATTTTGTTTAATTAATGTGTGCTTAATGCGCTTTAATCTCACACTTTGAAAGTAACCCGAAATAACAGTATGTGTAGCATGAACTCACACTTGAAAATCGGCCAATAAGCGTGTGAAAATGGTAGTCAGTATTTGATCGACTATAGATTTAGGTTAATAACAGTTTAAATTGTCAAATAAAGAGTGGCATTTGTTTGATGTCGGTGTTTTATTTACAGCAAAATCCACGCGTGTCTACCTACATGCGCTCTTGTAACACGTGCACTGGCCTGGTCGCTCCAAAATGGCGTCATTGTGCTACACGTGTTCGATAGGGGAACGCGTTTGCTATTGAATGAATTTAGCGCGGAATGACGTAAATTCATATTTATCGAATGCATTTTAAACGCATTGTTTTAATTGTATTTCTTCTGTTTTGTCTTTTAGTTTCGTTTTGGCTGACAAACGTATTTAGGATGAGTGGCTTAAACTAGCAATGCTCTGTTAAGCTATCCATCTTAAATTGAAAGCAGCATTAAATAACGCGGGAAGTATAGTATAGCGTAAATCCCTAACATGGGATCTTCATACATAGAGCAGTTATGTCTTCAAAGTATAATGTACAATTTATTGCAAACACTTTTTTTACCAACCACGTGTAATGTCGTGTAAAAAGTGCACGATGTGAAAAAAATTGCCTTACTGCGCACGTGCAATACAGTGTTATGCCGGCAACCAAAACCACGTGGCGGAACCTGTACAACCCCTCAGCCCACCCAACATGCAGAGAAGCACATGATGATTTATTTGCTATGAAATAAAATGTTTCACCTGTCTTTTTCACAGGTTGTGAGCTGAAGGCAGGGAAGGAGATTACCTTTAACCCGGAGGATGATGATTATGATCATCAGTTGTCTATCAGAATGGTATGTTTGATTTTCAGTTAATAATCAGTAATATGAAACATGAGTTTTTCTATTTTAACGTCCATCTGATGCATCTGCTTTCTTTCAGGCCTGTCTCGATCCCAAAACAAAAGATGAACTGAATGTTGTGGAAATTGAAGGGCAAGATGTAGAAGGTCAGAAGGTAAAAGCAGTGCTGGCCACGCTTAAACCTTCCACCCTACCTAGTGTAAGTTCAGGCAATTTTTATTCCTCTGATCCATTTTAATTTTTGAATAACCCGAGGTTGCATAATCTGAATCATGCTTTTTATATTTCAGGTGTGTTTGGGTGGTTTTGAGATCACACCACCTGTTGTGTTCCGGCTACGTGCCGGATCCGGTCCAGTCCACATTAGTGGACAGCATCTAGTCAGTGAGTAATTTTTAATACTTGAATTAATAATGAGTTCTAAAACACCTGAAAAAGGCATCCAGTAGGCTTCCCAAACATCTCAGGGGCGTGCATAAAAGAATAGTTTACCTAAAGATTAAGTTTTGGTCCTAATTTACTCGCGCCGTCCTGGGAGTAGATTGCATATTTCTGTCACATAAAACCAAAGTTATATTAAATAACATCTACAGGGGCAGTGGTAGCCTAATGGTCTTTTTCTAGCTTTGTAAATGGAATGAATTGGGACCAAGGAATTGTAAAAGTCAAAAATTGCATCCATCCATTAAAAAATTAATTTGACTTTAAAAAAGAGTATAACAATGAGTCTGTGAGAGAAGATGATTCATATTTTTATCTTATTTATCGGTTGTTGTTGTGTATGTAATGTAAACCAACCCCGGCTATGTGAATTCAAATATGGTGTAACATCAAATCTCGTAACAGACCTGGAATAACAAGTCAAACCTTGAACTGCACTTTAACTGCAAATTTCTTAATCCGATAATCTTGTTACTTTCAGTCATGGGAGGAGATCAGTCTTTCGACGAAGACGAAGATGATGATGAGGAGGTGGAAGAAGAAGAAGAAGTGAAAACGTCCAAGAAGAGGCCTGCATCCTTGGCTCAAAAACCTTCTGTAAGTTCTTGACTGATTTTAAGCCTTAAATGTGTGATTTATCAAATTCGTCTGCTTGTTTTTAAACAAACTTTCTCTTGCAGAAAAAAATGAAGGTGGATGAGGAAGAAGAGGAGGAGGATGATGATGAGTGAGTATTGCTTTTGCCATATTTGTTAGGTCAGGAGTCTATAAACCTTTTTCAGTGACCCATGATACTTAACAGCTATTATTAGAGTAACTTCAGGTAAAACAAACCTTTATCTGTGGTGTATCTAGTCATCCAATCCTAGCAAGATGTAAACTAGCACTGCGCTCATACAGCGTTTGTAAATGACATAAGCATACCACCCACTTAATAGAGCAATGGAGTGATGATTTTTAAAAATGAAGAGTTCTTGTAAATCATATTTAGGATAAATATTGTGTTATTGCTTACATGTTTCTCTTGAACATGAGCTTTACAAAAGTATGGGCTCATGTTAAATGTTTCTACACACCTGCCTGATGCATACATAATACAACAGTTTACCGCTGTCAAAATTTGGGTACGCATTTCATTTTAAATATTTTCTTGTAGGGATGATGAGGAAGACGATGAAGATGAGGAAAGTGAAGAAGAATCACCTGTAAAGGTGAGTTGAGTCTTTAAGGCCCCTTTAATCTTCCAACTTTTGAGTAAGCTGAAATATTTAATATCTACTCTGTCCAGCAAAAGAAGCCAGCAGCTAAACCACAAACCCCGGCACAGAATGGAAAGGGGCCAAAGCCCAGCACACCAGCTGCCAAACAGGTTAGCACTTCTTTTCTTACTCATATTTTCTAGCAGCGACTTGCAACATCTCGCCGCCACAGTTAACGCTGAATGCTTCAGTTTAGCTTTACATGGCTGATTTTTGGATGTGCTTTCATAGAACAAGACTCCAGTGAAAAACAACAAGGGTGACAAAGGACAGTCACCCAAAACACCACAGACTCCGCGAGTACCTCTTACCATCCAAGAGATCAAGGCTAAGATGTTGACGACCGTTGAGAAGGTTGGTTTTTCATTAAAGTTTTCTATTTTAATCAATACATTACTTATGGCAGTAATGGTTAAAATGGCCGGATAGGGTATGTTATTCTTCCCGTGTTAACTAACCATCTATAGCCAAAATGCTTCTAAAATAAGTGTCACACTACTAATGCATGGTCACTGAGAACAGAAATGCTGTTTTTAAGTTGTATTTACATAACTTTAAAGTATTGGGAAAAAATGGACATTTAACAATTATCATTGGCATGATATACATAGATGGAAAATGTTAAACATAGATATATTGGAAGCAATAGCCGTTCATATGTAATTTGTGTGAAATTGATCAATCAAAAAAATCATTGTGTCTTGCTTTTTTTTTTTCACAGGGTGGATCATTGCCTAAAGTGCAGGCAAAGTTTGAAAACTTTGTAAAGAATTGCTTCAAAGAAAATGATCAAAAGGTATGTACTTATTATCGATTTGATTTGAATGAGTCTTCATTTGTGTTCCAATATGAATGTCAAGTCTTACATTGTTTTTTTTTTCTCTCCAAGGTCATTGATGATCTTTGGAAATGGAGACAGGCTCAGAACTAAATCGCCTTTTATTTTGGTTAAATTATTGGCTGTTTTTCCTTTTTGACCTGTTATTTTACTTTTTGTTACATGTAATTTTATTTTTGTTCCCCAGCCTCTAGTGTTTTCAAATCCGTGCCATTCCTTTCATTGAGATTTTACTTCGATCATGACCTTGCCATGTCCATAGGCTGTGTCCGTAGTTGAACAGGGTCATTTACTCAGTGAGACTCATTGAACAAAAGATCTTTTACTGTAAATGGTTTTTTTGGGCTCTGACCGTCCATGGTTTCTTGAAAATGACATGGAAAGGTTTGCTTTGTGTACTGATGGTATATGAATCAGAAGTTTAACATTGTTTATGATCATCAGTAGTGGGTTCATGAATGGCTTCTGTGATTCTTAAATGAATTCCCGTATTTCAACGGTTCACTTTATTTTTTAAAACCGACTTTGACATCAATATGCTGTACCCAGAAGTATTTGGATAGGTTTTTGTAAACGGTAAATAATGTTTATGTATATTGAACATTAATGTGAATGTCTGTGCAACTACATCTTGGC
This sequence comes from Triplophysa dalaica, assembly GCF_015846415.1. Lineage (NCBI taxonomy): Eukaryota > Metazoa > Chordata > Actinopteri > Cypriniformes > Nemacheilidae > Triplophysa > Triplophysa dalaica. Next base: position 9,786,164 of record NC_079563.1, read on the forward strand.
AACAGATTACTGTCTTAAATTTTTTTGATTAAAATTCAAATGTGAATTCTCTTTTAATCTCTGATCTATGCATTTATAATCTTAACACAATGGAAATAAATTGCTTATAGTAAGCAAGCTTTCAAACCAACTGTAGTGCCATGATTAGGGATGTAGAAATCTCTTATTGCTGTCTTTCTGAAACCTTGTAAACATATTTTTTTCAATTTTACCATAAATAATTTTCGGCCACTCTTAATGCTTGTCACTAGGTTTTTCAAATATCCAACCAATTAAAATGCTTGTCAACATGGTAACAATCACCTAAAATGTCCATTCGTGTTTTCAATGTACATTACAACCATATGTTTGTGTGATAAGTTGGTCTTAAAATGAATTTGGTGTAGTAAAGGTTCAGGTTGATTTTAGCTTGATCTATAACTATGGGCAAGGCACCTTAACGTTATAAAGTACTAATGTTAAGTATTATCTATTTATTTGAATAGTGTTATGTCATTATCATGGAAAAACATCGTAGCTCATGCCAGACTCACTTTGCGCGCTGATGCTGTGCATTTCCTTGCATCCATCAATCCAGCAAGCATCGTTCCTCCTTGAGAACATGTTAGGCTCATTTACAATATTTCCCTCAATCTTGTTTAAATGTTTTAACACATACATAGTGGAAAGAATGAGAGTAGTCGCATTTACACCCAAATTAAATTGTAGTTCTATGCTACCATGTTTCGTTAAGTAATCAATTCTATGGACTGCGCGCAAGTAGTGCGATTGCGCGTGACAACCAGCAGAGGGCAGTAAAACATCACTGATACCTTTACAAACGACTCCAGCTGTACGAGTGATGTCATTGCCGAAGATGTGGAAAAGAGCCAGAAACGCTTCCTTTGTAAATTACCCTGAGCATCGACTACATTATCGAACATTTTTCCGATGGCTCTGACTCAACTCATCTTCTCCTCATCCTCTCAGTCAAAGAGCGCCTGGCACAGCTCGCCGCTAACCATATGTCCACAAAGAGCTGTGGCAAGACTCCACAAGTTCACCCTGCGGAGACATCGACAGCATCATAATGTAGGGAGTCTGTTAAATCACTTTATAATGGACACTCCACCATTTACCCCCACCCAGCCCTTTAAAACAGGTCAGTTTGCTCGAGTCAGCACTTTGGAAGTAGGGGGTTGGTTGCAGAGGGCATAAAGGCATTTTTATGGTCCCACAGGATCGCGCATTTATCTGCTTGAGGACATAAGTGCTTCTTTGCTGTGGCAGACATAATCGACTACAGCCAACTACCAGGGCTCGGTGTTTATTTGTCGATCAAGTTGTGTAGCATGGTCGGTAGGCCTGGGCGGACCTCTGAAAGCAAGACGTTACTCTCTCGACAAGAGTGCCGCCTGGGGATTTGGAAAACGCCTCTTCTCTTCCTGATCCAAAAACATTAGGGTAATAACAAACTAAGCGAAACACACATTTTGCGTTAATGCCAAAACAGAATGTTTATTAGTTTTTGTCTTCTATTTACATATTTATCAAATACAAAGTATGATACACAGTTTAGGATGCAACGACGCACCTGCGTCGTAAGGGCATCTTACAGACGCCTGTTGTTTTTTTCTCACTGAGTTCCATCCATCTCCGGACGCCCATCCCAGCATCGTCCTCAGCCTGACAAAGTTTGCTGTTTGGAATTGATGCTGAACAAACCTTATAGATAGCCTTGATTAAATTCAACCCTGCAAGATCTGAACGTTACATGCTGTTACTCAAATGGTTTGAATGTCGGATTATAAAACAACTAGCTGGTTAGCCCTTGCACCCTGAAAAGGCGATTATCAGTGTATTACCCAAGCTGATAATTCAAGAAAGAGAAATTTGACAGGCCATGATGTAAAAGCGTGTGTCTGTTTGTGGATTTTCATGTCTTGTCTATGTTTGTTTCTCAAATGGCCAGATTGGGGGCATGTAAGGTTGTGCAACTCCGGCGATAAATAATTTATTAGTTGTTACTTCACTTGTCTCCTGAATTCTACAGCTGAGTGGTGGAGAATCTAAACAAGGGTGTGGGAGGAAAAACGGATGTTGGAGAACTTTGAATCTGTAATGCGGCTGTCGGTCGGTATGCTAGTGAAGAGCTGGAGGGTCAGTGGACATGGACTGTTCCGCTGAATAATTGCCACCGACCCCGATGGGAAAAATCCTTTGTACATACACACACACACACACACACACACACACACACACATATCTCTGTGAATACGTCCAGCCTTGCTCCTAGGATGCAGAACCATCTTATTTATATGAGCCTGTCTGCTGTTGGTTGGCCAAAGTAAGTTCCTCACAGTTTTGTGGAATGAAAGGTCTTTCAGCTGGATGGTGGTAAGGTCAACTAGCATCCTGGCCCATCAAAAAAATTTGATTCTTTTCTAATTCTGGTATTCATACAAGTGCGGTCACTCCGCCAAGCTTGCTGCTCTCCTCGCTGGCCCAAGGCTGTAGGTTTTGCAGGGCGAACAGCGAGGAGTTGTGGATGCAGAGCGGGTCAGATGGAACCGAGTCGGACAAGGACTTATGAAAGGCATCGTGCTGGAGCTGGATCATCAGCCGATTGGCCTGCTGACGTTCTGCCTCCCTCTCCTCTGCCGTCTGGCGTCTGGCATGAGAAATGGAGAAAAACAGAGTCAAACAAGAGATGAAGAATAACGTGGACAATGAAGAGAAGTAGGTTGACTTAAGTCACTTGACTTGTATCATCTATTCTGATTCCAGTTAAACACATCTGGTTTTATTTACACCAAGCAGCACTTTGGGTTATCTTAAACCTTCAAACTGTTCTGAATTGCAAACATAAACAGTGTCATTCACCTGAGTTAGCGAGACAATTCAAATGGTAACATCTAAATAAACAGATTCAATGAAGTCAAAATATTATTTAACATGACAATCTATACTTATGAAAAGGCATAGAACAGCTCTTGAATGTTAGATTTTTCACATTCTTTAGAAGGTCAACAAATCGGTATCAAGTAACACTTAATTTTTACACTATGAATAAAACCGATATTGAAGTTTGATAGGGATAGGAATATGAGTAGGATTCCTGTGATATATACAAGTTTAATGCAAATTGTGAATTGTTTTTTTTAAATAATAACAAATAAAGATTCCACTTTATTAGACTATATATCACCCCTTCCTTTTCTTTAAAGAATTTCAAAAAGCTTGTTTATTTTTAGTTTTACCTTAATTCAAAAAAATTTTTTGAATTCCAATAAAGCTCTTCTAAAAATGATGAGTCTTAGTACTAATTTGGTTTAGTATGTTTAAAACCACCAACAGAACTACAATAATTTGCTTTTATTTTCAAGAAACAACTAATTAAAATGTTTTCGTTGAATGCATTATTAGTGTCTTTGGATAAAATACTCATTAAGAGCCTATATAAAATGTAAGCACAATTTTTTGTAATAGTGTTAAAATGGACCTGAATCACAGCCTTTTCAACACATGTATTAGTTTAAGTAAATAGGTTAATGAACATTAAAACCTCTATCCTTAGTTGCTTTTCGTTAAATTACCAATTTTTACCAAGATCTTATTCTAACGTGTGGGCTGTTAAATGGCCGATTTCTGTGCCTTTATCATTTATGTTTGGTTATGTGTTTCATTTTTTTATTTTATCTGAGCAAAAATATCGGTTTAATCAGAACATAATTTCAAGATTATGTATACTAATCTCTCTTTTTCTTTCTCACCTCCACTTGGTCCTGCGATTCTGAAACCAGGTTTTGACTTGGGCGTCTGTCATCTTCAGTGTTTTGGCCAGGGCGGCTCGTTCAGCACTGGCCAGATATTTTTGTCTGTGGAAGCGTTTCTCCAACTCACAGATTTGCACTCGGGAGAAGGACGTGCGGGGCTTCTTCCTCTTCGGTGGTGTGCGGTTCTGGTACGGGTGGCCGATGCGGCGAGCCACAGTGAATGGAGTCAGAGCTGCTGTAGTGTGCAAGAGAAAGCCAAGGTGAGATATGGGAGGTCATGAAGAGTCTGTCCCACAGCCTATTGTCCTTTTTCAATCCAACTGTACAAGACTTATAGAAAAGGACAAACAGTATCTGAAAGATTTAAGGTCTACTTTAATATTGCTAACTTAAGAATGTAGTATATTTCCCTGAAAATGCTAATTTAATTATTGTAATGTTCATTTAAATATTATTTAAATACAGAGTGCCCCAACCCACAAAACAGTTGTAACCTGCTCATATTGGAGGAAAAGGAAAATGGATTTGAATAATATTTTAGGTTGGAAAATGCTCTCTTAGACTTTTATTTATTTTCTTAAGACTGTTAATATGTAAAGAGTTTTTTGTGTGATTATGATACAGCTTCTGCTTTAAGGTTTGTGAAAAGTGTGGGAATTTATAAGGCAGCCAAAGGAAAACTGTTGGGCATCTAAATTACTCCATTCCTTCTTGCACCTTTAAGAAATTTTAATTAGTTTTAGGTAATTTAGGTTATTGATGGAAACATACTAAAAGAAACATTATAAATAGACAGATTGCTTTTGCTCTCAGTGTTTATTGAGAGGCCTGTTACTCAGGTTACACACATCTTACCATCTGCACACAAAACATATTAATGTTGCATTAAATACAAACAGCAGCTGTTCTTCTAATGATTCTACAGTTTTATCATATAATTCAGTATATTGCTAATTTATTTATTACCTAAAACACAGAGATGCCTTTAGGTGGCAATAAATAAAGCTTCTGAAATATTGATATGTCTTTCTAATGACAGAGCATTCTGCATTTTCCCCAGAAGAAAGAAAGAAAGCTCAATGTGACAGTTTACATTCATATGCAAAAACATGGCTAAATAATGCATTAAACTTCAAACTTACATTTTTCGATTTACAGGTGTTCAGTAAAAATATATATTGACACAGACATAAATATAAGTGTACAATATTGAAGTCTTTTTTAATTCTAATAAATATGCGTTAACATTTGGCACATTTCATTAGTCTAAAATAGCCTGTATGTAAGGGGAATCGAACATTAAAATGTATATTTAAAAATTCCTCTGATCGAACAAGCTGTGAACAGAAGCTCAGAGAGCTGTTGGCTCTCGGTCGCCCTTTTTATCTCTTTTCCATAACAGGATTGTAAGATGTACAGGTGCTTCACGCTTTTACTCTGCCTTCACGGTCAATTCTAAAATGAGTTATTGAGCATCATCCATTCAAGCAATCTGCCGACTTGTATGGAAATGTAAGATCAAGTTTCCCAGACAGACGGTCTAATATTTATGGGATCGAAACCTCCATCAATTAATTCTTATGATGTCGTTGACGTGCAAACAAGCAACTGCACCACAGTTAAAACTAACTGCACCACAATTTTCGAGTTTTAATTATACGTGCACTGAAAACACTTGTGCTGTTGTAGACGCAGCATTGTTATCGCGGTAATAAAAAAGATATTATTATTGCGGTAAAAAAAATTGTGTTCATGTATATGAAAAAATATGCGAATATTTCAAACTTATTGCGCGATGTATATACTACGTTTTAAATATTATTTTGCGTAATAAGATTAGGCCGTTAATGTTATTAATTGAAAAGACCTATTGATCTTCAATGTTTAACAATAATGAAAATAATGATAGGACCTATGGTTTTTAATGTTATGTTTTATAAATTATGTAGGCCTAGTTATTGTAAGGCGTTTTATATGTATTTAGTTTCTTTCCAAAAATAAACAAAGGAGGGAAAAAACAGATATTTGTTGTAAAAAAAGACATTTGAAGGTTTTTATTTGATGCATACTTCGTTTATCTGAACACGTCTCCAAACCGACCTTTCATTTAATTTTAATTGCTAAAGTTTGAAATGGTTTTATTATTTCTGTCATGTTTTTATCCAAATGGTGACATTTCGCGCGTTTTGCTCATTAAAGTTACCATTACCCGAAGAGTTGTTGTTTTAAGGAAATAAATCTAAAAGGAACGAGTTTTTATTTACCTGCAAATCTGTCTTTCGCGAATCGCTGACTGCTCTCTATCCAGGGAAAACTGAGGCTCCCAAGTCCGGGTACCGCGCTAGCCATGGGTGGAGGTACGGCCGCGGCCATGGGCCTGTGAGCCGGCACCCTAATCACTCCTCCGGGTGTAAGGGTCAAGTTCACTCCATATGGACTGGACTCCTCATACGGAGTAGCGATTCCGTGAAACGTGCCGGTTAGTGTTGTGTAAGGCGTTGCGCTCGCTCCCGTTGGACTCCCTAGATGGTAACTGCCTCCGCTCGTGCTGCTGCTGTTGTCCGAACTATTCCGCGTAGAGTTCTGTTGTGAGTCTTGGTCGGTACCGCTAAGAATCTGATCAATGCCGAAGCTGATGGGTTCATGTTGGGCAGGTTGTGATGTTTGACTGGTGCCGCTTGGGCTGGAGCTTGAGGCTCGGTCCATCCTCAATGCCCGAACCTTTCCAGCGCCTTTGAGTTTATTCCACAGACAATTTAAGACTGTTAAAAAATTGCAGAATGGAAATACAATGCTACGTTTATGGATATGGGAATCCCCAGTAATATCTACCTTGGAAATCTATTACTCCTGGAGGTAGCAGTCTTTACTTGAGATGGCTTGGACGCATTCGTCTGTGGGTGAAAAGTTTTGGCACGAGGACTTGGCAGATTTCTGGCACTTGCGGCTCTCTCTCTCTCTTTCTCTCTCATACACACACACACCACTGGATCGCTGCGCGGAGCTCGTGGAGCTCTTCTCGTCTTTGATTGGACAGTGCAGAATCTTTCTCTCCTCATTGGCTTTCATGTTGTTACAATCCACGAAACATAACGCGCATTGTGACATCATTCTTTAAAAATGCAGATCGTTTAATCCCCAATTTCTCTATTGGTCTGATGGTCAAGCGTCTCTTTATTAGCGAAATTATGACATACGCGTTTCTTCATTAGCTAACAATATATTTTCTGAACTGAATTTTTAACAGTGCTTATATGAAAAAAATAATGTCAATGGAGTATTATTTAAACGGCTGTAAAATGTCAAAGACGAATAAAATAAAAAAAGTATTTGCCATTTACGAGTCTCGTTTGAAAAAAAAAGCAAACATTTTCAGCCATCTTTTATAGATGAGCAAATCGAAAGAGATGTTAAAACTTGGGGTACATTCGTTATAATGATAAAAAAAATCGTAAATAATAATTAAGTTAAAAGTATTATAGAGAAATAATTACTTTTTCTATATACCCTTCTTAGACTATTAATAATTTTATATAGCCTCCAGTAACAGAAAGATTGTTTTTGACCTTAAAGCTGCCCTCAGCCTTTCTTTCTAATATGTCAATCAACTTAAACCCGTTCTCGTTTTTATTGGATGAAAAGAGAACAAATTAAATATCCTATTTATTTGGTCCACTGGAGTCTTGGTATAAATATAGATTTTCATCGAAATTAACGTTTTTCTTCTGAGAAAATAATATTAGAAATTCCAATAAAGAAAAAACATGAAATAATAATGCAGCAGCTCAAGGTTGTAGTCGAGGTGACGTTATAGAACAATTCACAAATTAATAACTAGTGCCACGTTTCACGTTTATCTTATTCTTCAATTTCGTACCATTTACATGTTGTTGTTGTAAATTGTCATTAACAATGATCAATGTTCATCCTTCTCCTAAATTTACCAAAATATTGTATGAAGAAACAGCAACACTAACTCTTCTGGGGAGTAAATTTGAGGGCTTTTTAAGATGTTTTCGTCCTAATGCGTCACTATAATTTAGTTTTCGGGACATTGAACAATTTTACCTTTTTGCAAAACGATTTCTAAAATAGAATAACTTCTGACTGGTCATAAGCATTGGTTCATATCTGTCTCTTAACCGGGACACAACATACACGCAAAGCATCATGATGACATTATATCTATAGCTTAAAACTTTAGTTACTTTACGCACGCCCGCATCTTTTCAACGTGTTTTAAAAGCACGTAAATAATTTAGTTACAGATCAATATTTGCTAAAACATTAAAATTACGCTATCGAGCCCTTTGTAATGATCATGTAAGCCTATCATCATTTCAATGATCTGTACATGCTTGTCATTTATTGCAACCGGAAACAGTCGTCTTCACAGCTGTGCGCAAAAAGGAGCTACTGTTGGCGCTTGGAGAGCACTCCCATGCGTTTATTTAATCGGGAGTGTTGGGACACCCGATCTTCTGACAGCGGATCTAAGTGGTTCCTTGTAATCTGCCACGTAAAAATGATTATGCTCTTTTGGCCTGGCCGCCGCGTTTGATTAGCTTCAGGGGTGGGAGCTGGTGTGGAGCAAATCCGTTTACTTTGAAGTAGTTGATATTTTAATAGACCATTAGTGAGTGCTGACGCTAAAAAGCCTCCTTCCCCCGGGAGATCGGCCTTCGTCCAGTGGCTGAAGACGCTTACGTCATCCTGTGATGCCTGTCGTTGACCCATCATGATCACTGTTTCGCTCTGATATAGCACTATTTGCTTTTATCTTGACGATAGATGGATCTTTCTTTCTTTCAATAAAAATATTTTGTGGGCATGGGGATATGCCTCTGATGTCCCAGCAACAATGCAAGTCAAACTGTTTCACCTCGATAAGAGCTCGGACCCACTCCTTAGCTTTGACCTATGCAGGCAATTTAGAATCCGAGAATCAATAGATTGATGAAAACTGAATTAAAAGCGTGAAATCCCTCGCCCAAAGAGCAAATAAAGGAATGGTTGGCGAATTGTTGGAGTAATTACCGAGATCTGCATATAAGCGGGTAAGCGTGCCACCCTGCCCCCGGCGCTGTTTTTATTGCGCGTGTCTGCCGTTATCAATTCCGCCGAACATTTTAAATGGGAGTCTGGCAGGCCCGCAGTATAAAAGCGCTCAGATAATATGCAAAAAAGACGACGCTGCTTTTGAATAATAAATGACGCACTTTTATAGCGGCTTTAAAACACCTGTGATGCTACGATATGAAAAGACCATGATAAGTAATAGTGCATTTAAAAAGGATCTAGTATGTTTTTATTACTATATTTTAAAAAGCATAGAGTGAGAGAGACGGCGGGAAGGAAATGGGCCGATTGAGGAGGGGTTGGGAGCGGGAGAGATATCTGTATTATTGCAATAAAAGCCAAGAAAAAGTGAAAGGCGCCGAAATTCCCTCCCAGCGAAATACCCTGCTTAATGAAAGTTTAGAGTATCTCTCTCTCTCTCTCTGCGCCACGCGCGTCTCTGCCCATGAAATATTAACTAAAATGTTATATAAAGCTCAGCGCCTAATGTCCTTTATGGCTTTTCTTTGTTTTTCTTGTTGTTGTTCTTGCTTATTATTCTTGGACTGTAATAGAACTCCTTTTAATTTGGTTTACATGGTGCGTCATCTGCGCATTGTGCGCCCCAAATATTTTTCTTCTTACTTTCTTTCTTTCATTCTTTCTTTCTTTCTTTCTTTCTTTCTTTCTTTCTTTCTTTCTTTTTTTCTGTCTGTCTGTCTGTCTTTCTTTCTTATTTTGTTATTCATTCATTCATTCATTCATTCATTCATTCATTCATTCATGTATGCATTAATTAATACTTCCGATATTTTCCTCAAAATAACTTTTTGTTCCCAAAAATATACCACTGGGAATTTTAAATTTCTTCAAGTTACAGAATCCCGCACTTGACAAAATTTAGCCATAATGAGATGCAGAATTTGATCAAAACCCCTAAATTGTTGATCTGATTTATTTTAACAGCGTACTAAGATGTTAAACAAACGCGTTTATACATTGCCAAAATTTGGCCTTTCTTTACTCTCTATTTTCTTCTATTTTATCTGTAAATTATGACTGTGATTATACTTTTTTGTTGTTTACTTTTGTTTTTGTTTTTATTCTTATTGCTTTTGTTAATAATCTGTAATGTATGGTAATGTAAATCTATTTATCTTCATTTACTATATACTGTACAGAAAAGCAGCTGAATCAGGAAAGACCCCCTACTGTGGGTTACTGTAAACAGAAGCAGATCTGTCTGTGTTTGGGTATGGGGGGAGGTACTGCCACAGGGTTGTGCTTTTAGAGATCTCCAAAACTGGTCCTGATTGAAGAACCTGGAAAAAAGAGCGAGATCGTGCAATGGACAGCTGTTTAAGACAATAGAGCAGGCTTTAGTGTAACCTGCTCACTGGGAGCATTCCAGCAACAAAGAGCCGAAGAGGAGTTGCCCCAGGGATGAAATGGATAGCCTCTCTCTCTCTCTTCCCCTCATCTAGAGCTCTCTCGCTCACTTGCTCGCTTTGCTTCGCACAGACATATAAGTGCATCTCTGTGTCTCATTATTGCTCAATGTTCAGATGAGCTACGCTCCATTGAGTGAAGATGTGGAGAGAGTTTAACACACCACGCTGCATAGAAATGAGCCGCAATCGGAAGTGTGTGTGTGTTTGAATACCACGTTTGATGTTCTGCAAGAATTGTGCTCTTGTAAATGCTTCACTATGGCCATTTACTGTCTCCGCAATCTGTCGGTTTTGATGAGCTTTTATCAGCAGCTGAAGAAATACTTCCCAATTTCCACTGACTAAACTACTGAGCAAATCCACTTAAAACAATAACACAATCATTTATGTCAAAAATACAAACCTCATATTTTAAATGACATGAAACATTAATGGCAATCCTTTGAGGATGTGAAAGGTAAATCAGACCTGACGCAGAATTCTTGATGCATTGATGTAACTGGTCTGCAGGTACAAAGTCATCATCAGAATGGACAGATGTGATTGCTGTTCGTGGAAAATAGATTGACAATGTGTGCCAGAGGGGACGGTGGGTCTGTGATCTTAAGCATGCGGAGAGCAGAACCGCTCCTCTGATGGTTGAGTGCGTGGCTCTGTTTTGCTTTAATGGCAGACAAGGTGGGGGGAGTGCATGTTTGAGGGGGACGACTGCAGGAACAGTTTCAAAAGTACATGTGTAATCTGACTTTTTGGAAAAACTTGTTGGGACGCTTGGGGACTGTGCCGTTTATAATCAAATTCTGAGATGCATTTGGATAGCATATATTGCACTTTTCCAAAAGATATTGTGTGCTTTTTTTAAACGTTACAATTACATTTTACATTTCTTATTTGTTCTTCTTTCATGTCTGTGTTCACATGCTCGTGCACTGACACGCCGCACATGTGTGTGTGTGTGCATGTTGTGTGTGTCGTGTCAGTGTCAGCCACGCCGTGAATCGTGTCAGAGCCACTCAATAAAAGGCGATTATGTAGTGTGTCGCTGTGCTTCTCTTTGTCTTCCTAACGACTGGCTTTTGACCTTCTCACCCTGCCTGCTGCCTGTCGGTGGGAGGGGAGGGACCACGGACCAGCTGCCACCAGCCTTACTGCCCCTCTCCTTGGCAGAGGCCTAGGCTACAGCCCCTGCTCCTCCCAGCACGCTGTGCCCTCAGGGTGGAGCAAGCTGTTGAGCCACCAGTCTCCCTGCTGTCCCACCTGCCCTACACACATTTATACACGCACACACTGTCTCTCAGCATTGCCCGAGGCGTCGCTGTCTCATCTAGTCTCTCATTCATCTCCCGGACGTTCATACTAATTCATGCTCTTCTCATTTCCAGCCCTTTAATTCTTTGTGCTCTCTCTTTTAATGTTGGTTTTATCTCTATTCTTCTCGAAAATAAGTGGTTTTCCCCTTCAAGTGTTTTTATGTCTGTTTGCACAGGTTAGTGCCAGTTTTAGGTTGCATTATGTGGTGACACAAACTTACAACTTGCGGTTTAGTTTTAAAGTGTTAAAGTGTTTTAAAGTGTTCAAGTGGTTGGAAAGTGTTTGTGAGATTGTTTGTGGTGTAAGATTGTGCTGACATCCTACATGAAGTTAAAGCGAGATTTGAGGCATATTAATGCAAGTATTGGTTATAGAAGTTTAATATGATTATATGGTATAGAAATTGAGGCAATATAACACCTTCTGTTAAATTAATAATATTATAATAGTAAGAGATAGTTCACCCAAAAATGAAAATTCTGTCATAATTTACTCAGCCTCACAATGTTTCAGGCCTGTATAATTTTTGTGGCTTTGCTGAACACACAAAAAACACTTTTGAAAGAATGTTAGTAACGAATGATTTCTTTGGCGATATTGACCACTAATTATTATAAAAAATAAATATTTACAACGGTAGTCATTGGTACCCCATAACAGTTTTCTTTCCCACATTTTTCAAATTATCTTCTTTGGTGTTATACATACAAATTTATACAGATTTGGACCGACCTGGGAGTGAGTAAATGATGATTTTCATTTTTGTGGAACTATCCCATTTACATGTTGTTGTAAGAGATACGGTCTAGTATGAAAATTGAAAGGTTGGGATATATTTTTGTTTATCCTGCACTTTGCTATTTCCATTTTAATAATTTAGATTTATTTGAACAAAATTAAAAACGTGCACTACTGTGTTTTAGCAATGTCATCAGACACTTAGTAAACCAGAATAGTTTCTTTCATTGTGGAGACTTTCCTTTGACCTCTGCTGCTTTCATACAGAGAAAATTATCTAATCTATACCCTAAAACCAACCTCACGAGACTCTTGAAATTTGAGAATTTCTTTATTTTACTTTAAGTTTTTTCTGGTTCAGGCTGGTTCCAGCAATATATCTATAAAAGGTGATTTTCGGTTCCTTTGTTTTTGTTGGGTTTTCACAATATAGGCACAACCTGCCCCCCCCACACACACACACTTAGACACACACACACTTACAGAGGGTTTTTCTGCTATTTTCTTTCTGACATCTCCATGATGGATGGCTTTCAAACACACACTTTATGAGCTGAGCATTCATCTGGATTCACAGCATCCACAACCAGATTTATCTGGGACGTGTATGAATGTGTGTGTTAGTGTGTGTATGCGCACGCTGAATGTGAGAAAAAACTGGGTAGAGACAGAGTTAGGTGTGGAGAAATTGCATGCATGGTTTTCAACATGAACGGAATAATTCTGTTTTCTTTTCTTTTTAATGTTTATCTTTTATTTAGAATTAATGTTATGTTTTAAGTGATACACTTTTTTTACATTTAGGCCTACATTAAGATTTATAATTTGGTAACTGTCCATATTTTAGATGTCCACAAGTGAACCATGATCCATGATTCAGGTGTCAATCAAAGCTTGTTTGGTGTAACTTTTGGACTCGGTTTAAAGATCATTGGCACTAAAGTTATCAAAGAAGGTGTTTTGCAAGTTGACATAAGTTTAAGGAATGTCAGGACAATGGTGTTGAATTTAGTTATTCTCTCTCCATCTCCATCTCCTTCCCTTTTCTCTCTCTCTCTCTCTCTCTCTCTCTCTCTCTCTCTCTCTCTCTCTCTCTCTCTCCTCCCCACTTTTCAGAGCGATTAACGCCCGGAGGATAAGACAATAAATCCTGGCCGCGCTGAATGAACGCCATTCATCATATTCATTTTCCTGTCGATACAATTATGAAAAGCCTCTGGCCTTTCTCTCTTTCTCTGGAACTCAATTCGGCTCAGGGAAAACGCAATTAGTGTGTGAGAGTAGGAGCGGGCTATCTTCAACTCCCTCTCCTCGCTTCATGCCGTCCTCCATCCCATCTCACACATCTCTGCCACTCCTTCAACTTTTTCCGTTCCGTTATTCCCCTCTTACGAGGTGGGTGCGGGGAAGTGTGTGATCTGTTCCATTCCGAGTTGAGAAGTTGCCCTATCTGTCCATCTGTTCCATGCGGTCGGTAGTTGGAACTCCAACTGACACCTGCTGGTCAGCGTCTCTGTTGACCGCGAAACGCAAATTCGAAACCTTATTGATTCATGGTGATATGTTTATAAAGCACTTTGCTGTCCGACACCACTTTGCTGGCACGTATGTGTGTTCAAACAACAGACTAAGGGAAGTGATGATACATGCTTTTATAACGCACACTGTATCATACTGTACCCGCGATGAAGTATAAACTTTGCGTCAGAGAGAAAATAAATTTCCATTGCTCTGCGCGCGCGTGTTATTCTGGCAGAATAATTTGTTTCAATGTAATGTTTCTATTTGAGTTAGAGACAATGACAGCGTGAACCATAAAGCGGAATACTTGCTGTACTGCGAATATATCACTGTATTTTATGAACATCCTAAAATATCATTTACGCTCGCCGAGCAGCGCTGAGCTCATGAGGAATAGATTAGCTGAAATAGAGAGGAGAGATTCTAGAATCCCTTAATGCTTTTCAAAGCAAAACTCTTATTTTCGGCATTATAAAGAGAGGGAGAACTCAGTGGCCGGAGGATGTGGACGGCGAGAGGTGGAGTGTACAGGTGAATGAAACAAGCAAGGAGAAATAGAGCTACTTATGAAAGCACGAGGGGGTGAGAGAGACCCAAGAACAGCAGAGCAATAAGGTGAGTAACCAGCCCTCTGGCCCTATGCTGCCAGACTATTTAAAAGTTATTAACACACATCTTTAAAAGGAATGGCGAGAGAGAGAGAGAGAGAGAGAGAGAGAGAGTCAAAGGAAGGCAGATAAGAGAAGAAAGACCTAAAATCAACTTGGATCCAAATGAATGGATGGATGGATGATTGAACGCACTGGAGTGATACATTGAAGGAGAGAGAGAGACAGGCCAGGTGTGGGGCCAGTCGTCCTCTGTGGGTCTCGTCCCCCTCTGCCCACCCCCCCTCCTGGTGCTAATTGATTCTGGCTGCTCTGAGCTGATTAGTGTGAGGGCTCATGGGGTCTGAAGGCTTGAGCCAGCTGTCTCAGAGCAACGTGTACCCCACCGCCCACCTGAAGCACTGACGCCCCCAACTGGAGTGGCAGTATACTGCCGCAGCACAAGGGGGAGGGCTGGGGCAGGGAGATAAATAGAGTGGACAGGAGATGCAACACTCTCTTAATGTCATTTTGATTGCCTTCAGATGCTGTTGTAAGGGATGCAGAGTAATTAGTTAATAGGTAATTAGTAATTATTGTGTTTTTAGCAGATTAAGTGCTTGAAGCTGTGAAGTGCTGATGTGATAAGTCTCTGTGGTGATGCATCGTATATTGACACATACATAGGTAAAAACTGTGGCGAACAAGCATACGCTTGCAGTTTTTTATTGCACATTATATCTTGCATAATAATATATTATACATCCACGGAAAACAATAAGGGACCATTTTAGAATGGTACTGAATATAGGCTACTATTTAGGGGTAGGCCTACGTGTTTAGGTAAAATGCTTTCCGTGAACTACTTACACTATTTCTTCCTAATTTAAAATAAAAATAATGTTCTATTAGCATATACATGCAGAAAATGAAAACTGGAGAAACAGTTGCTCTGTATTTTTTTAGACCTCAAATAGGCCTTGCAAAGAAAACAAGTTCATATTCACTTTTAAACAATACAACAGTCATATGTAGGAAAAGTTCAAAAAATATTTTTTAGGTGATAACATACATTTTTATCACAGTTTTCATGTCATGGTGTAGGTCTTTCACATTGCTGTCGGGTGACTTTGTCACTCTGAGGTTTGATTTGGTCAAAATTCAACAGACACTGGACTGGAATGACCACAAACAGCTAGAAATGCTGCTTAGGTGAAAATATGAAATGGTCTCTTAATGTTTTATGCACCTCTATGTGTATTGACAGATACAAGAAAATATGTATTTAAAAAAAGTAAGCAAACCTTGTCCCTCACTGACTTTCATTGTTTTGACACAAAACCCACTAAGACATTTCTCCAAATATCTTCTTTTGTGCTCCAAAGACGAAAGGATGTCACCAAGGTTTTGAACAACGTGAGAAAATAATTACGTTTGTCAGACACTTAGGCAAATATAAGGACATTTTCAAAAACATTTAGTCCACGAGAACAAAACAAAACGAGAATTGTGAATAAAGTAAATAAACATTTCTCAGTGATACCTAAAGAAAGTCAGATCGTGTGTTTGTATTCACATTTTTCACCCGTTCAGAGAACAGATACGTACGACAGCCCAACATAAATTCTCATCTACTATCATCTGAAGTGTGTGGGTGTATACAGATTGAATATTTGTTAATGTTTGCCTGTTTTGATTAAGAGACAAAGTTTTGTTTCTGCGTACCTGTGCCTTTGCACTGGCATACGTACAGTGTATGTGTGAGAGTGTATCTGTTTGTGTGTGTACGTGTTTGGTAATTGGCTGTATATTAAAGATAGTTGTGATCCAGCCCTCTCTAACACAGCAATAAAGCTCACTTAGAGTGTTTTATTAAAAACAGCCAGCGAGGGGCGGGGGGTGGCAGAAACGTAACAACACTAAAATATTGGACTTTTTCCTGTATCATTTTTTGTCTTTAAAAAGTCCAAATGACCACTCAAATTGGATAGTGCATCATTTTCTGTCACGCAGCCGAAAGCGTGGCAGACAGTTCTAATTCATCATTTTGGTGATTTAATAGCTGAGAAATATATTAAAATAATAAAATGTGGGCTGAAATGCCCTGGATTTGCAGTGATAAATAGCCCTCTCTGGCCTGATCGGATTAGTCGCGCTAACAGATATATTGCGGTCAGGATTCACGCAGGCACGCGCGATTGTTTTCCAATAAAAAGTTGCATATTAAATTCCAACACAGAAGAGGAGGGGAGAGGCCCTTCTATCTAAAAACCCTCCAGAAAAAGAGATGGAGCGGAAAAAGAGAGAGATAAATGTAAAGAGGGAATAAGGGATTTTAAGTGTTACACCGATACCATGCAGAGATATATTGCCAGTGCAGAGCCACCACAGCCGATAAGTAAGCTACTTAAACTTATTTATCTGGACATTTATAGCAAATTCTCACACATACATAATTCCTCATGCTCGGAGAGTCATATTAGCATGCTCACAAGCTCATAAACTTTCATTTAAACTCTCTCTCTCCCCCTCTCTCGCTCTCTCTCACCCCCTCCCTCCGTACTTCGGTTTCCCCGTGGAAAACATTTGGAGTCTCATTGTCCTCAGACTCATCAGCAAGCGCTTGATTGTAATTAATTATCTCATTTGTTTATGCAAATGTCTGCAATTAAGTCATATTGTTTGTTAAAGAGATAATTTTCTAAATCAAAAAAAGATGTCCTGTGTCTGAGAGCAAATGATGTTCGTCTAATTAAGCACATTAGTCCAAATTTGTAATTAACAGCGCATAATTAGGTGGGAGGGTATTCATTGTGTGCGTGACGTCATCGAGGGTTTAAAAGCGCTGACGGAGGGTCTGACGGACAGGTGGGTAGCTAAACAGAATCACAGACAGACGGAAAAATAAATACAATGCGAAACAGAATTTAGAAAACCTTGCGTTTGTGTGTGGACACAAACATGTGGATGTGGATTGATCGAATCTTGTGTCGTCATCCTTTTGGACCGAGAAATATCCCTGTGTTACATTGAATTTAATGTTTTCCAGTGCAATCAATGTCTTTAATTTGCTTTGATCCCCACCCAAATAATGCCTGACTGTTAATAGTAGGGTCAGTGCATGTGTGTATGGAGAAGAGAAGGTGTTCAGGGTCAATGCGGTTGAAGAATAAAGGGTTAAATATCTTTCATTATTACTTCCAAAAATTACCTGGGGGGATGCAAGGAGAACTGATTAGAAAGAGGGATGAAGAGGAGGGATGAAGAATAAGAAAACAAAAGCCACTGAGAGAGGGAGAAAGAGAGAGAGATCTCACAACAGTCTGATATAAATCATAACAATCATAACCTCAGGGCACTTCATGATAAAGAAGAGAGAGAGAGTTTAGGACACTATACAAATATAGCCACATCCTACAGCCACAGGAGTTTGTTGAGATATATATTTGGCAAAATATTAGGGCTGATACACCATAAATATTGCTAAGTTTGCAACATACAAAGTGAATTATGAGGGGCCTTAAAACGTATTGAGCATAGGTGATTATACAGTATTGAAGATGTATTAAAATTTTATATGCATGATTTATTGGTGTGTTTGGAGTTTAAACTAAAGAATTTGGAGGCTTGGCAAAAAATGACACAACACATGAGTAGTTGACATAACCCAGTTAAATGACTACAAAATATTACCACAAAAGAGGATTATCAAATATTATTGAGAGATGAAATTGTAGTCAGTATGTGCTTTATTTCCTGCAAGCTTTTTGTTTTTTTCTATTCATTTGTATATTACAACAGTGACTCTCAAACCGAGGGTCGAAGGGGACACAGTCTGTGACACTTTAGGAAATATAGAAATGTAGAATAAATTTTGTGCACTCAAATGTCTGTAAAATGAGACAGCCGACCAAACGAATTGATGTTCCAGCATTGTACAATTAAATATGTTTTTGGTTTAATTAAAATTCTGTTTAAGATCATAAGGGGGCCGTACACCGAAAACGTTTGAGAACCACTGTATTAGAAAACAACCCATATTCCCTCCCTGATATGCGGTAGTTCTCCTTTTGGTCAAACAATTTTGTCCAATAAAAAACATAAATGTTTATAGTTTTGTCCATATAGTAATATGGTTCAATCTAATCTGAGGGGGTATTAAAAGTACATTTTCCACCCCGATATGACATCATTTTGTCCAGTAATTTATCACACATGTAACTTAATAATTCAATTTTTTGCACACAACAATGGTTACATATTTTTCATGTAAATTTTTACAATTATTAAGTATTGCTTGCACTGTTTTACACATTGCCATGTAAAGTATGTTTATCAAGAACAGTTTTTGATGTATCACAGACCAAAAGAATAATGTAGCCAATACTTTAAGCAGTGTTGGGAGTTTATTCCTCAATACTGTGAAATATTAAATGGGGTGAAAGTTTCCCAATCTAGTCCCGATCTCCCTAATATATTGTCGGTTCATTATCTACATGGATTTGTTCTATTTGTTTGAACGAGTCTTAAGGTAAAATCTCTTCTTTCCTGTGTGTCAGTACCATGTGTGCACATCAGTGTGTGTGTGCGCCTGTTTGTGGCCTGTTTTGCAGTAAGGCAGCTAAAATGAGACATCTATCTCTTTTGGGCTGGAAATTGACTCTGAAGAGATTTTGCCAGACCGGCCCGTGTACCAAACAAGCTACAAATGAACAAATAACACAAGAATGTTGCTCTGTGCTTTTGAAGAAAATAACGACTCTCAATGAGAGGGGGCTGGAGTAGCACTGCAGGATGACAGAACAACCAGCAGATAACAAAAGAAGAAGGGAAACAAGACAAACACAGAATGGAGTGAAATTGTGTCTAGAAAGCTTTGAAACGGTGATCATTTGTTCTTATGTGACTGGAGTCTATGGTCCAGCTAGCTTTACATCTTCCGTTACGGTTGACCACAGGAGGGGGCCAATATCATCGCTTCATAATTGGTTTTTAGTTTTAATTTCTTTGTGTTTAACACAAATAGGATGGTTCTATTAATGTTAAGTAGGCTTGTGTAATAAGTTTCTATGACCTGCAGGAATTTCTAATCATTAATTCAACCAAACGCCTAATGACCTTCTAATCTGTAGCATTTATGAAGAACATTAGTCTCTCTCTCTCTCACACACACACACAGTCTCACTCACTCCCTCATCTCTCTCTTTGCTAAGAAAGGCTAATTAAAATAGCCATTTGGCAGGATAGCGTCCTAATTGCTATTCCCATCATTGCTGGTCGATTGGGAGGCAATAGAGGAAGAGGAAAGAGAGAGCGAGGCAAAGAAAAGATGAGCGAGAAGATTGATAATGAGATAACGAGTCATTAGAAGCATACATTAGCGGCCCAGGCTAATGTCCCCTCTCTTGGTTTTATCATTCTGTCCCTGTCTGTGCTTCAAGCTAGCTGTTCTCATATCTGGAGAAATGATTGTTCTCCTTTGGCCGATAAAGAGCAGGCGAAACTCTCATCACTGCGTAGAGATGTGTTTTGGATGGATCATCAAATGTTTTGCTTAGTTTTGCTTCAATTAAAACATTGTATTTTGATGCTTAATGCATATAAAATCAACACAGAATGTCTCTACTTTGGTGAATATATCCATAGCGCCATCTGCTGGTGATTTTTTGTTAATTTGGTCTGCCTTAAAAGAAGAAGTTAAGATTAAGAACAACTTCGAAGCTTTTATTTTTTATGCATTACAAAGCATTACAATGTCACTTAACCATGTCCGACATAATCAGAAGTGAATGGTTACAATCAAATTGCTGCATTTCTGGAACTGCACGTGATTAAATAGATTTTTTAATAAGCACACACACCACTGTGGCTCTGCTTGGTGGAACTGGATATCACATCTTAAACAAGCTAACTAGTTTATGCAAACCAACTTAAACCATTCATTCGAATCTTGCACTAAGTTACATCACGCCGGACAAGCCGGAATATTGAACTGCAGCTGTTTCTCACTGGCGCTTCATCTTTTTTGTGCTAATGCCCTTAAATGCATTATTATGCAAAAGTGAGGATTATAAGGATTCCAGGAAGCAATCTGTTCCTAATCACCAGCATACAGTTTAGTCTTGGAAGGGAAAAGTGAAAGAAAGAAAGAAAGAAAGAAAGGGGAATAAATAAAGGAAAAATAAAGACAAAAGGAGGACAGGGGAATATATTTTCTGAATTCCTCGCTGAATTCTTTTCTCCCTGCTCTTAGTTTTGGAATTGGAATTTTATTGCTTTCTTTCAAAACCGCATTGCTCTCCTTCAGAATATTAATGGTCTCTTTCGGGATCTTACTGCTTTCCCTTAGAGCTTTATTGTTACTGTCTTTCTCTGCCTTGTTTGTCTGTTTCGTCTTTGTGTGTGTCCAGACTCTGTAGACAACCCCCAAATTCAGCAGATTCTTGAATAACCTCAATGCAGCTACTTTCAGACAGTGGTGAGACTATGTGGACATGTCGTAGGCCTCAGCGCGCACAATCATTGCGCAGGACAAATTCATTTGAGAATATCGCTTTGTCCAGAGGATGCACAGGCTGGAAGACCAGAGCACCTCTCTATGTTTTTATGTTGCGCCGGGTTTTCTAAGATGTCCTGCAGAGCCTCCAGGAATTCTTCGGTGGTTCATGTGGCTGTGTCTATAATACGTGCTGTCCAAGTGCAGAAAATAGCAAAGGTAGCAAAGAACATTGGTGCCCCATTGAGCCTCGGTCTTTGGATGGCCCAGTAAGTCATTGTGTGATTCACGGTGGAAGCAGTTGAGTGTTGTTCTTTTTTCTGACGTTCAATGGAACAGAGATGTAGAAAGCTGAGCTCTGTGGATGATTCACATTCAGCTGGTGTCCACATGAATGTAATTTTATCACCAGCACATAGGGGGCAGTAATAAAGCATTCACATTTTGATTGCAGTAATAAGTTGAACTGCCTTTCTTTCGGAATGATTTGCAAAGTGAATGTATTATTGTGGATTTTTTAATTATAAAGGAGGATATTTAAAATGTTATACATTCAGATATGCTAAATCATAGGATCCACAACTCATATGAAGTCATATACTGTATGAGGTCTTAAATGAAAGTCAAATGGGTCAAAGTGAAATATTTTAATTGGCATTATAACCAAAGGGTACAGTAAGGATAAATGTCAACAAAAGGAAAGTGAGGAGAACGCATCCACAGATTGTTTTGTTTTTAAATATGAGCATTAGCATTTTAGAGGAGCAGACTAATACACTGTTTTTAATTGACTGAAGTGTGTTATGGTTAGTTATATTTATAAAGCCATTATACTATACCAGTCTATTTAAACACGTTAGCAGTATTCTTTTGAACTACTTCAGAACCACAACAATGTTTCATGTATTAAGATTCTGAAATCAAATTTACATTTATTAAAAGTTATTTTAACCTTGTGTCTAAATCACAACGAAACCAGTTCCCCCTGTATGGATGGCAAAATTACTATAGACAAAATCATTAAATAAATGTCAAAATACATGCATTTTAAACTAAACAAAAATTTAATTTAATTATTAATACATCAAACAAACTAATAATGTTACCTTTTATTTTGTTTTAGCATTTATTTGCACACATTTTAGCATTATTTCTCTTAGATTGCTTGTTTATTTAACCCCAAACTAGTGTCATTATATTTTAAGAGTCAACAATACTGGGCGAAACTCCATTTCTTTGGTCTTTCCGGATTAGGCGCATTCTTGTTTCCTCTGGATAAGCATGGTGTCATGTTAACCCTTGCAGATAAAATGTTGACAATGAAGTACGAAAAATATCATAGAGATGTTGGCTGAAGTCAGTGCAGACAGTAACATTGGCTTATTTTTAACATTCAGCACTATGTTTGTCTGAAAAATACTGTTTCATAATGATTCGTGACTTGCATGGAAGAGAGCTTTCCTAAATAAATGAAAAATAATTTAATTATTTAAATTAGAAAAAAAAGTAGAAATAAGAATATGCGATATATCAGGGCTGCAAGGATGCGCGTCATATTATTTACGTTAATCTGCTGTGATGGCTGTTTCTGATACCGGGGTGGTGTAATGAATCGGCAGAACAAGAGAAACTGTAAAACACGCGACAAACAGGGATCGCGAGCCTCAGATGCAGTAAATTATGGACGGAAGAATTCCTGTTACAAAATATTCTGTTACCCGTGAAATTTTGTGACTGCAGTATAGGCGCAGTTGTCAATGCCGACAATTCTCTACGCAAAGAGCGTAAATTCGCGCGAGAATGCGTTTTGTCTGTTGAGAGTGATGCCGCCCGGGTTTCTAAACACGCCGATTGAACTGTAAAAAGCAGGTTCATTTAATTATTATACTGATTGCGTTTAGAATTATACTGATTGCCATGTCGATTGTTTTATAGCCTATATGTAGGTATGTAGGTATGTATGTATATGTATATATAGAGAACAGCAATCACGATAATTTTAAACATTGTCCAGTTAAGAAAAATGAGCATAAATGTTATTATTTTTATACATGCATACATTATATATAAAGTACATAACATTATATTATAAAATGATAGGTTTATAATGTACAGAGTAATCTTATAGCCATGCAGGTCACCATCTCTCACGACACATCGCAAAATACTAAAAAAAATCTGTTACCCTCCTCACAGAACAGCCTTATTGTTCTCCATATTCAGTCTTTTGATATCTACTATCTAAGTTTTATATCCTGAAAAGCATTTTGGTGTGATGAGAACAGAGATAGTCGTACAATAGGTCACCATATCTCACCAACTCTCTGACTAGGCAAAGCCTGAGATAAAACTCTGCCTGGTAGGCTACATCACTAGCTCTCTCGTGCGCCTAAAACATATAGCCCGAACATTATAAACTCTCTCTGGCGCCAGATGTTTTTAGACTGTTACAAGGTATCGTGAGATGTGATGAAAAAAATAGTAGACAATAAAAATAATCATGAGTTGCAGCCCTACTACTTATACAGCCTCATATTTATTACTTGAAAGCCAGTCAAATTGTTTATTCTTACCAAATGTGTTTACATCAATTTCTCCCAAAAGAAAATGCAAAAGCTTACAAAGTTGTTTATATGATGCTGAGGACAGGGAAGTTAAAACTTCATGTGCATATTCTAATCTGAAGCATTACATCTACATATGAACATACAGTATGCAAATAGCTTTATATGTAATTTTATGAGAATAAAATATGCACGTTATATTTAATGTATACATTAAATCACCATCAACCAAGTAAATGTTGAATTTTTGGACAAATCCCATAATAAGGATAAATGAAAGTGCAGTGATACAGTTTTCAGAAACTTAAAACGTAAACTGAAAGTGTTCCTGAGTCACAGCATATGATCAAACTCCATTTCCAAAGTGATTTAACTTAGATCAATATGGCAGGTGGGGGTCCATGACTCCTGGGGTCACCTTTTTTAACGAGTGATGATAATTGGCTGCTGTTGTATGTTCACCATGGGTTGTATGTTCACCATGGGTTGTTGGGTCACCGTGGTGACAAATTTTTTACGTTGTTTGATTTCCCTGTTCATCTGACACCAGGAACACATAGTACAAAAACAGGACACCATGAGATCTTCACAGAGACTTCCCTGTTGCAACACACAAAAAAAACATTTTTGAGTTGGCATTGAATGTTCATCTTGAGAGATATATCTGTAAGTATACGTTAATAAAACGTTTCATTTCACAAATTAGAAGAGTGTATTCAAATGACTTTTAATATGTTTTTGCGACCCGGGTTGTGGTAAATTATAGCAAATTTTACACATTCATTTCATTGAATGTATCTTCAAAGTGCTCGTTGTTTTAGCCGCGTTAACAGTACCTGATCATGTCAGCAGGTGCAACTGTTTCAACAAACGAAATGTATTCATTGAACGGGGTCTGTGAAATTAACAACTTATTTCTAAATTTTAATAATAAACGTTTAATGTTTTCGGATTTTTAGTTTTTAGTTTTTGTGCTAACTTTAATCAATACAGTGTAGCCCTCGGTCATAGAGGAGGCCTAAAGTGAATAAACTGAATCAACAACTAATGTTATTAAACTGGCTCTCTATGCTGTTAACTGTCATAGTAACAGAAACTTTAAAACAGGTACAAGCAGATGGTGCTCACTCCGACCTTGCACGGTTAACCCTCGACAGCCACCACAGGTTTCTCATCCATCATTGCAATCTCCGAACGTTTCAAGCAACTGCAAAGTTCCGCCACTAAGACGGAGGCCCCACCACCAAGAAGGAAGACCCGCCTCTCCATTCATTCGATTGAACAATGAAAAAAAAATGCGTATGACGTCATGCGATTTTCTGCTCAGAATTGATTTTTTTTTCAAATTCATGAGGCTCCGTCCAAATATATCAGGCCTCAGACGGAATGGCTCTGGACTCTTCAGACAAAGCAGTGATTGCCAGAGCAGCTGTGTGGGCAAAGTGGCCTCCCCGGGCTGCCTCAACAACAATCTCAGTGTTCGATAGCGGTCCTCAGAGTAATAAATCGGAGAGGTTACAAATCCTTCCTGGAAGGCCCCTAGTTACACAACACTTCCTAGGACACAACTGAGTAACCTGGCAGGAGCAGTGTCTCAGGGGCTGACTACAGCTCCTCAAATCGGACCTACATTTACTATGCTGACATGCACTTTATTATAACTGCCAGAGAGGAGCCTCTTCTCCCATGAAGGGGAAAGCTACCGCTAGTCTTTCTGTGTTGACATTTGGTAAATTATAAGCTGTGTTTTCACAGTAGCTTGTTTATCACCGCCAGAGACGAGCCTCTTCTCCCGTTAGGGTGAAAGCTACAGAGTTGTGGAGAGCTGTTTGGGACTACAGCTATTCAGTCACAGAGGCCTCTTTGTTTATGGAAAGAAAAGCCTTCTTCTGGGTTCGTCATTACTTGTTAGAATGCAATCCATGACCAACGGGGTCCAAGCACGTCATCAGGTATTGCTCTCTCAGACTAATCTGTTGGATCAAGACTGCATGGCAGTCATTGCAGCCCCACTGGTGCCTGGAGAGGTCTTTGGTCCCCAAGCAGAAGCTGCCAGGGAAACAGTCTCCCAGAACGAGAGAACTAACCAGATCTGTGTTTAGAGCACCAGATACTTGTGGTCTGCGTTCTTTGTCCGGGAGCAGTGGCTGGGCTCGTGGTCAATCATCAAGCTGTGCCTTTGTAAGTCGTCAACCTCCGACTCCACGTTTTTCCGACCAACATCTCTTGTACTGGCGCCAAGGCACTCGATGTCCATGGGTACTAAGCACCTTGGGGTCTGGTTACAGAATCCAAATAAAACTAATTTCAAGGGATTGTTCCTACGGTGTTGAGAGGAGAACTGCAACGCAGGTCTCTGGAAGAGGAGGTTTCAGTTATTCAACCTATTTTTTTATTTCAAAGAAGGATGGGGGTCTTTGAAGAATTTCAACGCAGGTTACATGTCTGACCACTAGACGGGAGTCAGCCAGGATTCTAGGATCAGCAGCTCTGACCACATTCCAGGCGGCCAAAGCCTCATCCACAAGGCGGCTTTTTATGCCTCTAAATGGGAGCGGTATTCTAGATGGTGTCACTCAGTGGAGATAGACCCATTGTCGTGTGGAGTGGATTCCATCCTTTCATTTCTCCAGTTCGTACTGGAGACTAGAGTAACGGAATAAACCTTGAGAGGCTATGTGGCAGCTGTATCTGACCGTCATGAGGGTTATGGAGGTTGCACAGTTGGGTCTCAACCTCTTTTCAGACGCCTTTTTCAAGGGGACTCGCAGACTGTGCCCATCTCGAGCTCGGCTAATTCCCTAATGGGTGTTGTCTTGAAGGCTCTGGCAGTACCTTCTTTTGAACCTCTACATGAGCTAGGGTTGGAATTTCTGAGGTTAAAGACGGCATTTCTTGTCGTCTGTCTCTTTAGTCAAGAGGGTGAGTGAAATTCATGCCTTCTCTTTGCATTCTGCATGTTTGAGAATTGGGAGAAGAAGGCTCATCTATGTCACTTCTTCAAAACCCTTCAATTCCACCGAAAGTTCTGCTGTTCTTTTGTTCAAGGACTTTGGTGCTAGAACCTTTCTATCCAGCTCCTCACTCTTCGGAGGAAATGGCCTGGCTCCATTTAATCTGTCCCGTCAGGTCACTGAGAAGGTACATATATGCACACAACGGATCAGCTTATTGTGTGTTGTGGTAACTTGGTACAAGGCCAGGCAGTGTCCAAGCAGAGGCTGTCGAATTGGATTGTCAGGTTGAGCTCGCCTATAAAGCACTGGGATACCTCCCCCTTCAGGGAGTAGTGCCTCACTCTACAAGAGGAGTGGCTGCCTTCTGGGCATTGTTTAGTGCGTCTCCTTTCGAATATGTGTGCGTAGGAGCAGAATAGTCATCATCGCTGACATTTGCTAGGTTTAATTGTCTCAATGTGGCTACGACAGTCTCATCAACTGTCCTGCAGACAGCAATACTGCCTGATCGGACTTGTGTAAGTGATGTACAGGTGCAGAACATCCTCTGATTTCACTGTGTACATGTTAATATTATCTAGGTGCTGAACACCCTCTGATTCAACTGTGTACATATAAATATTGTCGAGGTGCTGACCACCCTATGCTTACCTGTGTACACAACAAGGTAAACTAATAATCTTCTATTCAGCATTGGAACGTTTCCTTGAGTTTATTGCCCCGCTTGGGTTATTGCCCCTCCTGACCTTATCTGGTATACAGTTGACCCAAACTGTGGAGTGTTGACTAAATTGAAATAGAATGAATGGGCTACATAAGATAACCTAGTTCTATGAATAAGATCAACACTCAACATGGCGTGGTCACTCAGGGAGTACTTTTCGCTACTCGGCAAAAGAGAATGTGTGGTGGTTCACACCCGTATTTGTAGACGGGGTTGCAAGCGGGGCATGACTAATTTGATATACCATCTCCTTGCTGCTCATCTTCAGCTGGGCTGACCCATACTGTGGCGTGTTGACCTTATTCATAGACCTAGGTTACCTTACGTAACCATTCAATTTCTTTTAGTAAATTTAAAGACTTGTTAGTTTTTAATTTTCACATACATATTTGACATATTTTTCAGTTTTGTGGTTACCATTGTTTAGAAGAGTGGTGATTTCAGTTCTGAGATCAGTCTCTTCTTGCTCATTTTGGATTGCATAACTCAAAGTGTTTGATTTATGCATATTAAGACTAAGAAGTATGTAAAATAAAAAACTGAAATAATTTAGTTTAGTTTTCTCAACTTGAAAATGTAGTTTTTGTGTAGTTATTTAAATTCTGTCTACTTTTTAATAAAAATGATAAATTAAATATTTAAGTCGCACTTGCTAAGATTTGGTAAGAACTTTAACTTAACAGTAATCAAAATTTGAAAGTTCTGCTTACTTCAATAAAGGATCTCTAAAACAAAAAAAATTGAGTATTGCCAACCTATCCGGGTTTACAGTGGGCCCCTATTACTCAACCTCCAATTGTTACAAACCTATATAGCCTACATTTATTTGTTCTGTTGAACACAAAGAAAGATTTTGCAAGAATGTTAGCAACTGACCGTTCTGACACATCATTGTATATCACATGAGTGAAAATAACTGTATATTTCTTAGTTCTTTTGAACACAAAGTTTGATATTTTTAACAATTTAGCAAACAGTTTGGGGTTAACTTTGGATCTCATTTTACTTTGTTTTACTATGGTAGTCAATTATCTCCCAGAAATCTCAGTTGCTAACATTCTTTCAAATATCTTTCAATACATTTCTTTGTTCAGAAAAAAGAAATATGACCGAATTTTCAATTTTGGGTGAACTATCCCTTTAAGAAAGTAGGTGTGGTGGTAATTATATTCTAGTTTCAGTTTTTGAGTTGCCAGAGGGAAAGTTACTCACCCCTATTTCGTATCTGTGGCGAACTGCCACTCGCATTCCCAGAGTCACTGGCGGCACACATATTGCCATGCCGAAAGCAGCCATTAAACCCGGACCACACAAGTCAATCAGAGGCAGGCAGGTGCTCTCCCCAAACTCCCCAGTCGTGGAACAAGCAAAGCAAGGACAACACCAGAATCCATAGCAGCCTAAATGCAAGAACATTATAATCAGTCTCAGCTTCTTGCCCATGCGGCTTGGTGGGATCTGATCAGTAAGGCTATGTCATTGTAATGAACAGAAGAAACAGACTTATTACGTTCTTTACGTAAGTCAACATTACCTGTAATGTAGCGTACTTACAAGTTTCCATGTCCTGACAACAGTCACATATCCCTGAACTCCAAGGACTCATCTGAGAATTTGACTTTGCATAAGGTTGCTGGACAACCACTGTATTAGCCATTGTTCAACTTGACTGACATGAAGGAAATACAAATGCAAAGGTTATTATCACTTCAAATGCTGTTTTTTTTTAGCAAAACTTAGCATTTGGTTATAAATGCTGGGTTGTTTCACACCGAAATGCTGGGTTGTTTTAATCCATTGTTTGGTCAAACATATAATTTTCTGGGTTTATTTAACCCAACTGTTAGGTTAAATAGCTCAGCAATTTAAAAGCTTGCATTTATACTGTAATATTAATTTTACGGCACCCATAAAGGGATACTCCACCCAAAAATGAAAATTCTGTCATGAATTACTCACCCTCAAGTTGTTTCAAACTGGTGGGAAAACTTGTATATACTGTATTTCCAAAGATATTTGGAAGAATTATATTTCCTAGCATTTCTGGATCAAAAAAAGGTAGTCAAAGGTGCTCCAGAACTGTTTGTTTTTCTAATTTCTTCAAGATTTATTTTTTTGTGTGTTTAACAGGACAAAAATTTACAATATTTTTCTACAGTAGTGGTCAATAGTGCCCCATGAATCTCAGTTGTTAGCATTCATCAAAATATCTTTCTATGTTTTTAACAGAACAAAGAATTTCCTACAGATTTCGAACATTTTGAGAATGAGTAATTCATGACAGAATTATCATTTGGGGGTGAACTGTCCCCTATTTGTTTCTTTTATTTCCAAACGGATCACTTTATTTTATATAAAGTATAAATAAAAAATAATCAACAGTCCTTTTTTATTTATCTATAATTGTGGAAAAAGAGGGATATTTTTGCTGTCCCTTTTACCTTTTACAACGCAACAATTTGTGTCCAGCACTTTTTGGGATTTCCTTTAGGAACTATATGAACTCATGTGAACCACTTTATCTTTCACATCTTATCAAGGTGAGTTGCATTTTGTATAGTGACCAAAAAACAAGCCAAAGAAATATTACACAAAATACATTGTTAAACTTGTACCAGAGTTGACATGTCCTGTACACACGTTACAGATATTTGTGTTGCGAGCAGGAATGTGGCCAAGTTAGAAAGGATGCATGTGCAGTTTTTCAAAGAAACTCATTTTATTTGAAGCCTTTTCATTTTGATATATTCTGGCAAATAATTTTTTACATGTCTTTTGTAAATTGTAAAAATTTCCCAGTTAGAGTTCAGTGCATTAAACCGTATTGAGATGAAATCAAAACATTTAAACACATCCAAAATTGTAGTTTCAATCATGAAAAAACTGGATAGTATTCCTATTGTTAGCAACACAAAAAAATAATCCAAGCAGTAATTGTGTTATATCATCAATGGTCTTCAACAGAATACAAATATGTATGGCTTTTGTTATGTATGTATATATACATAACATGGCCATTCACACAAGTAAATGTACAGAAGAAATTACTTACTTTCTTTGCACGAATTCAGCCACTACTGGTTCCTTACAAAAAGTGAGGGCAACATATTTATAGGCCTGAGAAGGTAAGAGACGTGTGTAAAAATATATGCTTACGTCAAAGAGAAAAAAATGTGGCTGAGCCAGACCACATGCAATGGAGTGTTACAGGTTTCTTTGTGACTTCTGCACTGTAAAGAAAATATGTTGAAATTACAATGTTACTGACAGCAGTTTGCCGGAATTGTTTTTTCAAAGATAAATTAACATTGAACATTAAATGGTCTTTATCTATAAAGAAAAAAAATACAATAACAGCCTCATGCAAGGCATTCTTGGAACCAAAATTAGAAAAAATGAGGATTTCTGGTTCTCAGAATTGTTTGCATGAGGCTGTTATTTTAAAGTTTTTTTTCTGTAAAGATAAAGACTTGTTAATATTTATCGTTCATTTTATTTGTACAAACTGAAGCCAGTAAAATTGATAAATATAAATCTACAGTAAGTTGCTGGCAACTAGCTGCATAGCAACAAAAAACGACATAAAATTAGGTCCTTTGGAAGGACATGAGGGTAAGAAAATGATAAAAATGTTTTTCATTGTAAATGATTGTTCATTTTCATTGACTTTTAAAGATTATTTTACTATGAAATACAAACTGTTGCATATGATATAGAAACCCAATACTATTCATATAAGTTAACTGCATTGTTGTTACAAAGTAAAAAAAATATCAAGGTACACTTTGAACTATGAAATCAAAACGGACTATTCTTATTTTTTCATGTAATATCGCCGTTTTATATTATAAAGTAATTCTTTGTGCAAATTATTGTGTTTTAAATACGTGTGCCCTCATAATCGTTCATCAAAATTAAACTTCCCCTCTCATTTAAACAACACACTTCTCTAAATTACATATTTCTCAACTTGAGGGAGTAACTCCCTATTTGCCAGGCCTCCAACTTCCACCACAATCAATTCTCAAATGTCACAGTTCAGAAAAATGATGACAAGACCTGCTTCTTTTATTGTATTATGGCAGTTGCCTGTGTTATATGATTGCTAAATATTACAATGGAAACAAACTCAGAGATGCATAAAAAAAAAGAGAAAATGAAAGGTGAATTGACAACTTTTCAAATAACATTTAAAAATAAATGTGCTGACAGGTTTTTAATGTCTTCTAATCCGGATTGACATGAAGCTATTGAGCAGTAGGCTACTTTAAATTCCACACATGATAATATGTTCTATGACTTGTTTCGTTTTAAAGAATGTGTGGAGGCAGATTGAAAGATTTCTTCTGGCCCATGAGAGCCACCTGTTCACTTTTCTCTACTGCAGCACATATTTATTACATTTATTTGAAGGCCAGGGGACTGTTACATTAATCACAATGATGTTGATATATGCATCCTGCCAACATGTGCCCAATTGAGACTGCCAGAGAGCTTATTAGCTAATAAAACCATTTCAGACAATCGGCTTCATCAAACTGCCACACAAGGAAACACTGTAACTGATGAAATGCAGAAAGAAAAAAAACATTACATTGTTTTTTACAAATGTTGACTAATTTTGAAAATCCTGCAAATTCAAGACTTTGGTTATAAAGATATGTTTGAGCCAATTACACGCTAAAGTTGTCTCTACTTACATATTATCTCGCAGTATCTGAAGAATCATGACAAAATAAAATGTATTCGATTTGTTTTATTTCAATACAATACATGACTAAAACAGATAAAGAATCACTCAAAGAACTATTTTACAACACAAATACAACATACACAGTGATCTAGAAGACAACCCCCTTTCTAAATCGCGATTTCTGTCCGAATCATTTTTATATAGAGCATTCAAATAACTTTTACAAAACAAATACAACTTAAACATTGCGCGACGCGACAATCACAAGCCGTCTGTAGTGTCGCGTCGCGCCGGTCGCGTACGGTGTAAACACGGTAATTCCAAATATGAAAGCCTGAAAAGAAACAGCTGAAATCTCAGGTTTTCAGTTAGGCTAACACATTTCTCTTAATAATGATTCTAATAGCATATATGCAATCAGCTTTGTAAGAGTTTAAAGATTCTTGGCACCGACGAGAGTGATTTGGATACTCCGAGCCTTCATTTCTCGTGACATCTGACACCAAACGCAGGGTGTGCAGAATGTGGACACCAGACAGTCACTACACATAGTGCCCTGCAACAAGCACAAAGTTATGATGTCATATGGGGTAAATCGCCACCGTGTAAATAATTCCAAAATAACAACAATACTGAAATGGTCGTTTTCAATTAAGGAGGTTGGCAATTGTAACCTTGATCCCATAACGATGGCGCATCGAGACTCTCATGGACATCGTTATAGGTGGAACAATCCCAAAGAAATCCAGCAGGGGGAGACATAAACACTCGCCAAGGCGCTTGGTTTTAACACAGGCGAAACACCAGTAACACCAGAAACCAAAGCAGCCTGTTCACAGAGAGCAGTATAGTTAAAATGATCCTGAACTAGGTACATAGGTGTAATATATTTTACAAGCCACTGAGACACACAAGCAGACACATAGTACGCTAGAGATTTTATCTTAGTAGGCCTATTTAAGGTGTTTAACTTACATTCAGGCACATCATCACAGCAATCACAAATGCCTGACCCCCATTTATCAGATTCTCTGGAGATCATAACAGGTTGTGGCTGCGTGAATATCATTGTGTTTGACATGTTTACAGCTAAAAGAGGAAAACAAACAGAAAGACATGATGTGATTACGGCACAACAATCTCTCTATAGTGATAAGATGCATGGATTTCATCATTTTGACGAATTAGAAAGGAAAAGGTATGGAAATAAGGGTTTGTTTGTTAATATTAGTTAATGCATTAGCTAAAATGATCGAGCAATGAGCAATCTAGGCCTAGTTTCTCTGCATTTATTATTTTTTAATAATAGTTAATGCCAATACACTTGTTCATGATAGTTAAGTGTGTGCATAAATAATCTCACGTTAAGGGTTAGGGTTAATGTATAACATGAGTTAAGATTAATAAATGCTGAAGAAGTATTGTTCATTGTTAGCAAATGCATTAACAAAAACAACATTATGTAAAGTTTTACGGAATAGAACTCACAAAAAAACATTTGAAATTTTGATATTTAACTAATAAAAAAGTATCAGTTAATAATATTTATATCCTAAAACAAAAGGCCATTATCATCCTAAAATAACAGGGAAGAGTTATATAAAACCAGTTCAGATCTTAAATATTTGTGTAGTTCTACACTCACCCGGTGTGTTGTCAGGATGTTGGAGATGTTTCAGAAGCAGATGTTTGTATCTAGCGACCACGATCTTGCTCTTATCGTCATGTGATGACAAACAAAAATAAATGATCTTCCTAGGCACTACAAACTTGAAAACCTCCTTAACCTGTTAGACCCGAACAAAGCAGCATCCTTAATGTCAAACATACCAAGTGAGGTGTGGAGCAACACTGCATTGGTTTAAAAGCACCCTTGCAGAAAATTCTGCCACACTGTGATTGCCTGACTTGCTGTTTATTGAGAACACCTGTTGCTCTTTATTAATTAGCTCCATTCAACTAGGTGTTCCGGGGCGTTTCAGAAAGAAGGTTCAGTGAAAATGCGGAGTATAAACCTTTAAATAAGTGTAACTCTGGCTTTTTCTTTTCAGAATGCGAGGCATGTCAAACCTGAGAAAGCGGGATAACTCAAGCCCGTTTCTAAAAGAGAGGTAACTTATACCCTGTCCACACGAACACGGGCATTTTTAAAACCACCGTTTTTTCAATGCGTTTTGGCCGTTCGTCCAGACACAAACGCAGTACACGTCGAAACGTTAGAAACTCGGGTTTCAGTGTTGTCGTGTAGACAGTGAAACCGGAGATTGACGTAACCTGTATAACATTGGAATGCGTGCCGCTTCCTGCTTTATCTAACGTCAGATTCCAGGATTCTGATTGGCCTACACGGGTTTATGGTTAGGGTTATATCGCCACCTGTTGGTTTGGCATGCATTTGACAGTCCTTTATGTCGTGTTTTTGCGTTTAGTTTGGATACAGTGTTTTTTTAAACGAGAAAGGAAAAACTATAAAAATATCCGTGTACTTGTGGACTTGGCCTTATACTCAGAGTCAGTAACCATAGTAACTGATATTTTAACTTCCCTGTGCCTTCATAGCTTTAGGGAAAGGGGAAAAGTGTGGAAAGGATTGATCAGAAATGCAATTACCTTAAGTATGAAATATTGCTTCAGAGATTTAGAAAGAACAACATCCAAACAAACGGACCAAACATTCTTACATTTCAATCTCATCATATTAAGAGAAACCATTCATTCAAACTCAAACAATGATAATAGCATCAGAGTTTTAAGGACAAGGATAAATCTTACAACTGTTCTCTAGTCAGTTAAACGACATCTCAATGTATCATGTTAAACATGCATCCATAAAACATTTCACTTAAATTCCACTTATGAAATGTAGATTAATGAAAGACTTGGTGAGTCAAGTTGTTTTTATTTGTCACAATGTTTCAAAGCAGATTAGCTGAAAATCGTTTTATCTTTATTGTCATTAAATCTTGAGTGGAAACCAACCTATGCCCAGATTTCTGATAAAGCTGCCTGTCAACAAGATGTGTCAAGACTGTGTTTTCTGTGTTTTGAAAGTGTACATAGTCCTGTTAGGATCTATAAGGCGGAAAAAAACTTGTCTGGAAAACAAATAATATAATCACCATAATAATATAAACAATTTAATCTCATGTCATGCTCGGTAAAAAAATATATTTTATCTTTAGTCTCATTCTGGGATAAACTGCACCTATAAATTCAACTTCAGTGGGTTTGAATGATGTTGCAAGCATGAGCTAAAGCAGATGTGGTAGGTCCTCTTCTGTAATCTCGGTACGGATTATTTATTCGGTAACAGGATTAAAATTGATAACCCCTATTTTTGCTCGAGACTCAAGAGTTATGACGTAAGGGGGTGTAGCGCTGCATGGGATATCCCCGAGTTATCATTCTTGGATGTAAACAGAAAAAGATCACAAAATATTCATTTTTCGCGGTGTTTATCCCAACACATCACACTTATTTCTATTT
The DNA here is from genome assembly GCF_015846415.1 of Triplophysa dalaica. Taxonomy (NCBI): domain Eukaryota; kingdom Metazoa; phylum Chordata; class Actinopteri; order Cypriniformes; family Nemacheilidae; genus Triplophysa; species Triplophysa dalaica. The sequence goes on from NC_079563.1 coordinate 9,821,505, forward strand.
AGCTGATTGTGTGAGGGACTAATGTTCCTATCGTTCTCAGACGATTTGTTCTTACACCGCATCCTGAAAGATACAGGACACGACGGTCATTACTGAGGGATGCTGCTACAACGCGTTGTTTCCGGTGTATCACTCCAGATACATAAAACATTTTTCTCTCCAAAAACTGTTCGCGTATAGACCAAAAAATAACATTCATGGTACCGGTGGGGTTTTCTCCGTTTCGTCGCGATTGTATCATCTGAATGCTGTACTGTTGCGGAGGCAGGGAGAAGGGGGAGAAGGAGCACACGGGCGCGGAGGAGGCGTTGATGAGCAGCGGGGTAACGGACACCGACACTCCGGCCGCAGGGATGTTGGAGATAGCGGACATGCCCGAGCTACTGCCTCCTTCCGGACAGCTTGAAGAGAGCCCCCGTGGATCAGCGTGTGATGTGGAAGATTTGCAGGGAGAGTTTAAGGACCGCTTGAGGCACGACTCTCCCCAGAGAAGGTTAGGCCAGAGGGCCCCCAAACTCGGACAGATCGGACGATCGAAAAGAGGTTGGTAGCCTTTTGCTATTCCGTTTCCCTTATTGTCTGATTTATTACCTCAAACAAGCACTTTTGCATTGATCATTTTTATTATTTTAGTAGGCATGTCACTTTGATTAGTAATACCAATAACAATTGACGGATTGTTAACATAAGTTTTTTCTATAAAAGTACCTACATTGTGAAGTAACGCAAACACTAAAAGCATAACCCAGTTTTTGACTCTGGATAAAGTTTGTGAACTTTACTTTAGTTGTAATAGAGGACGAAGATTTGGAAGATGTACTGAACAACAACAACAACGACGGAGCGCTACCTGTGCCTCCCAGCAATGCGCCATCCTGAGCCTCCGCATAGTCTTAAAATTCTGGACCAGCCACTCTTGAAATCTGCCACGGGTCAATGGGGACACTTTCAAGTAGAAGAAAAGAAAGACACCCATCAGATTCACACGAGATCTGCATGCGTTTCAGCTGTAGTTTACTAGTCCCTGCGCATGGCAGCAGCAGTCACAAAAGGTCACGCAGGTGATTTATTGCGTTGTAGCTTCTTTGGTAGACAAGAGCTGGGAGGCCTATTACATATGTGCCTCTCAGAAGGAGAAAAGCTCATAGTCTAATTAATTTCTGACCAAAGGTTAAGACCAGCAAATGTAGACATTGTAGATACAGGAGATATGTTGTTATGAATGTGTGTTCTTTCACGTTTGGTATATTTGGCATATTTAAACGACAAGAAAAATATAGGTCTACAATGTTGTACTGTGTGTCTCAAGATTTGCTACTTCTCTAGAGGGGTTGCATCTCAAGCTTCAGATGTTTACACTCTTTTTTGCCTTGTGACATGTTGCATGATCCATTATGTGGTTATCACTTCAAATTGCTATGCACATGCTTGATTATTGCCATGATACAATGTACTCTCAAATAAAACATTATTTTATCAGACATGCTAAATTAGATGTCTGATAAACAAAATTAGAGTGCTAATTTTGACACAGATGGACAATTTATACTTTTATGATTGATTTACGTATTGCAGTATAGAACAGGAAATAAAAAAATATAACTATCCATACATGTCAATAAATCACACAAACCTGAGACAGTAGTCAAATTTCTTTATTATTATCAGATTGTACAAGTAAAATTGAATTATTCATATTTTAATTAATAATAGTTAAGATGATGGAGATGATACTTTATGGGCTAATTTGATTCAATTTATTGCAACCGTGCAACACATTAAAAGTCAAAACATAAAATTCACCTTTCTTTCTGGGGAAAAAGGAATAAGGTAATAAACTAGACCTAGACTTATCTCCCTATTGGACTCTATTTCTTGACCGCCGAAGGGGTGCCATTTGCTGAATGAAACATGTAAAAATCAAACCTTTTTCTTTTTTTCGACGCAGAATCTAACACGCGTTTTACTATTCAAAATGTGTATTGGTCAATCTCAGAAAATATTTTTTTCAGGATGGACTAAAGCCACATGGCGACCATGGTAATAACATGCAGGACATTATTTTTATAAACAAATAACTTTTAAGAAAAAAATAGATAACATGACTGTATGTTGAGATTCAGTCTCCGGTCATAGCTGAAATATACAATACACAATTTTAATAACATGGTCTTCAGAAGACCAAGATTATGAAAGTTTTTGCTCTAATTATATCTTATGGAACGTTTTAAGGTTTTCTGAGGTGAGGGTGTGTTAGGGCAGGGCCGGTTCTAAACATTTGGAGGCCCTAGGCGAAATGTATCTATTAAATCTATATAGTCTAACCGTATGGGATGATGTAATGCAGCCGGAGAATATAAACGTTGACAGTCTGATCAGGCAGAGGATCTTCTTGTATCACACTGAAGGGGTTTGTTCCACAATAACAACACTCACTTTAATTCACTGATACGATATAGTGATACATATCCAACTGTTTACACTGTTTTCATGTGTTTTTGACATAAACAGATCTCAACACGCATTGACCACCATACTAAAAAACAATGCTATCAAAAGTGCCCCAGAACTGTTTGCTTACAATCTTCAAAATGTCTTCATCTGTGTTCAGCAGAACAGAAAAAATGATAAGTATTTTTCTTACTATGGGAGTCAATGGGTGTTGAGATATTTTGGGTTATAAGCATTATACCAAATATCTTTCTCCGTGGTCATCAGAACCAAGAAATGTACAAATTTGGAACAACTCGAAGGTGAGTCGGTTAAATGATGACATCATTTTCATTTTTGGGTAAGGAATCACGTTAATGTGCAGGGCACTTCGCTTAATAATAAAATGTATTTTGAAGTTACTATTTATGCATTTTTTTGAACAAATAATGGCCAGAGGAGTGGGGACAGAAATGTCTCAAAATACTGACTGAAAGGAGATACATTAGCAACAAATAACCAGTGGATGGCAGCAGAGAGCAAAAAGCGCTTATAGAACAAACATTTAATGGAAAAGCACCTAGAATTCTTCTTTTGAGAAGACAACCGCCCATCCTCTGAGAGGTATCTGCAGGTCGGAGAACTGGGCGTACCGAAAGGTGGGAGCGTACCGAAAGGTAGGGGAGTGCAGAAAGGTCTTTTTCAATTGGACACGAAAGCTCCCTGTTCAGCATCAGCTTGAACGCTATTGGCCTACATCTAAAGCCACTTTTCCCAGTGGTGTTTTTGTATCGAAGTATGAAACCAAGAATCGGCAGTTGATTTATAAAGAGCCTATTTTAAAATTGGCCTCGACGCGAATCTAATGTGTGACGTCATCACCAGGCTGTTGGCGCCACCAAGAACAGTTTTGATGGCAGCAAATAAACCTCAAATTGCCGCTGCCTCTAATATCACTTAAGTGGTAATAGGATTATTTAGTTTATAGTTTTGGTTACATTTCATAATGGACAATCGTTGTTATGATGAATCTTTCGAGACTAATCATTTTGACTTATGTCAGTCAGAGTTTAAGTATACACTGTATGTATTTATTAGTTAAAGGTAGTCTTGGAGCACTGCTCTTTTGACTGAATTGTTTTTCTGCCTGAAATGATTTAGTATATGGAAACAAAAACATGCAGAAAAAGACTAAAATACTCATAAAACATAACAAAGGCTGCTTATAGATGAGTAAGAGCTATTTACTTACGCCTACCTTCTGTTATTTATTATTAAGCAATTTAACAAAAACACAGACTTGTCCTAATATAATTTTATTTCCTTTTTAAGTCCTTGTTATCAAAAATTCACAACCTTTGCATAACACACCTTATTGCGATCTTCTTCCTGAAATGACGCGAGTGTGGTTACGCTAATGAAAAGCTTTCGACACGCCCCCTACTTTCGGCACACCTCTACCTTTCGGCACGCCCCCACCTTTCGACACGCCCGTTTCTTCTTCCAGTGAGTGGCTCTCTTTACATTTGCTGGTAATGATTGTTCGGTTGGGAGTGATAGGCGTGGGTTCCTCTCCCATTGGTAGGCGAACTTATGAACTCGAACTGATATCAATAAGCTTTTTTTTTTTTTTAAGTAAATATTTCTCCGCAGTCAAATTTTAAGCACTGCGTTAAGAAATTAACTAAGCCCTTGACCAAAATCACCTTGTCATTCGTTAAAAGGTAGGCGACTCACGTCACGTTGACGTTATATGCATAGCGTGCCTTTAATGTACACTTGCAACTCCTCAATTTTACTAAATTTATTGAAACAATTTATATAAACACCAAGATAAACAACATTTTTCAGTATCGTTTTACTTTATATCGTTGGCCATAACATGCAAATTAAGCAGGCACACCAAGTCAACATACTATTCTACTGGCCAAGGTATTTGCAAATCATTGACATGGACAAACGTACAATAATTCCACAAAAAGCGTTAGTCTCTTTTAAAAAACCGTTTATTTACATAAAATGTTAATTCTGCGAATCTGACAAAAATCTTAAAAAGTTAAATATTTGCATGAGCTCATCACAGTTATAATATGACTATTCTAAATAGATTGACAGCAACCCACCTCAAGTGGTCCAAACGCAAAGACCTAAGCAAATATTAAATTCAAGAAAAGTGTGACCAGGGTCATACAGGTTTGTTTTTCCGCTCTCATGTTGGCTACAGAACAGAATGGACATGCAGAAAAAAACTTGGTTTGTAACAAGCAGAGATAAAATATTTACAGTTTTTTTTGTCCTGACCAATGAACAAAATGAGTAGTCAGTGTAACCGGAATGACATTGGGGAGCTGACAAAAGACAAAATGTGGCAAAGTTTCACTTTACAAACATAAGAGCCATTCCTTTCACTTTATAACAGTTCAGAGTTCAAGTGTTCATCAAGTCCCTCAGTGAAAGAAACATGTAAATAGTAGACTCTTTTGTGCTACAAAGACAGTACTGTACCTCTATCCTTAACTAACCATCAACAAATGCCCCGCCCTCTATTGTTATCAGCTTTTTCATGATGTTGGAATTGTAGTACCACAAGATTTACCTTGCTTGTAACAGAAAGAACCATCAAGATTTGTGCTTTTAAGAATCGATCTCGGTCATATTATGAATTTTACTATTAGCTTAGTTTCCTTTCATTTTTGCCTGGAACAGCAAAACAAATATTTAACACAAATTCAGGACATGGCTTTACAACAGGCTTTTTGTAACGAAGGGGCCTGAGTGATGATTTGTCTTGGAATGTGCCGCCTTTCATCATCACTAAATAGGGCAGTTTTATGAAATAAGGAACACACTAAAAAAAAAAACCCTTCCTTGTATACGTAACAGAAAATAGAAGTAACCAACTAAATGGTGCTTATCAAAATTAAGAAAACATTTGTGCCTTTTTTATCTGAGGTGGGCTGCTGTATCAGAGCATCAGTAAAAGTCACCCCAGAACAGCGTGTTTGACCTGTTTGTTTGATCACGAGCATACTATCAAATTACAACAAAACCAAATAAAAACCGTTCTCAAATCAGCTGACCAGGGAAACTTTCACCAGCAATCTTCTTTGAGGTCTTCTCCAGTTTGTGGATGACTGATGGGACTCAAACGTACTCCTTGCCACTGCTAGGGGGTCCGGAGGACTTGGTGTATCTGGGAGCTGGTTTACTCTTCGGGCATGAGGCTGCCAACATGATCCCACCCATGATGTCCAGGAAGGCACCTGCCCAGGTGATGAAAATGGCAGAGCCAAACTCGTACCTATAGAAATATTATAATTTGAGAACTAAAGCATATACCATTTTGATGCAAAACACTTTGACTTCCATCCTGGTGTTGTTAAATCAACAAGGAAGAGAACTAAATAGAGAAGTTAAAGCAACAGACAATGATTAAACTTGTTACGGATGTGGATTGCAGCCACATCCTGACTTACTTGGTATTGACAGGTGTGAAGGGGTTGTAGAAGTCTTTGACGATTTGATTTGTGAACCAGCCACAGGCAACAATACTACTGAGAGCTGAGATAAAAAGAGAGATATTTATAAAGTTATTCCTTGAAAAACTCTATCCGTGTAAGTTGCATTTTGTGCAGATCCCAGCATTCTTTGGATATTTTAACCTAATGGAAGTTTTTTGTAGCTTGACGTATACAATTAAATCAGAGAAAGTCTACAAAAGAAAAACAATAAACCCAAGTATAAAAGCAATATTACCTCCAATTAAAATGATTATGCCGCCTGTCATGGCAATGCGAGCTCTTTTAGCCTTGTCATCACCGGCACAGTTTGTGCATTTCATGCCCATGCAGGCCACACCCAGTCCCATCACAGTGAGAATGATCGATACAATCATCAGGGCACGAGTTGCCTGGAGAGCACCTGAAATGTGGGAGAGAGAAATATTTTAAGCAAGGTGACATTCTATTCTTCACAACTTCTAATAATTTCTTACCATGGGAAAGTAAACACCAGTGGATTTCATTAAACAAAAACAGATTGTTCATCTACTACTGTACCGCGGTTAAAGCGAGTTCAGCACAAAAGGTATGCGTTTCCACACAGTTCAGCTGTTTACAATACAGCCGAATCAAAAGTGTAAGTACAGAAGAATGGCCTTGGAAACGGCCCAATTCTCCACAGGCTTTTGTTGCGCCCTGTGATTCACCAGTAAAGCCCTTCCCCCTCTACACCTGCAGTCAGGTGCAACAGAGACCGGTTCCAACCGGAAGCCTCCTTTGAGAGAAGGGAAGATTGCACATATGTGGGCAGCAGTTTGCCCTTTAGCTCCATTGAAAAGGAACAGGTTTGACTAGCTACGGGAGGGAGTATACAAGTTCGTTTTTAGTGTCTAGGTTCAACAATCTAGGTAGGCCTACAATTTATTTGGCCTGTGGGATTGGCTTGATTCAGCTTTAATTTCAAACCACTTTAACACAAGGTAAAACAACCCAACAGTTTATAAAGTTACTAAACTTACATAGCTACTAAAAACTACAGTCAAGCACATAGGCGACCAAACACATTAAACAGGAAATACTAAACGACTTCTGCTAATCTTGTCACAGCACTTATTTGTCTACACAAACAACACTACAGCCAAATATCACCAAGTAGCAAAAGGTCTTGTTTGAATGAGATTAAAATGAAAACACGCACTGATAAGAGTTAGTTTTACACAACTCTTATCAAAGCCACTGATATGGTAGCAGATTTAATGACTTAAGCACATTTTAAAAAGGGTCATAAACGCACTGGAAATAAATTATGATCATAAAGTTGAATGAGAGCGAGAGTTTGGGTCAAAGTAATGAAACAATCACCGAAAGTGTACACAATCAGACTGTCTATTAAAAAAAAAATGAACGGCTCTTTTTTTTAGTGCACTTTTGTTTGCGTTTTAACAAGGTGTTGGCAAAACACTTGAGTGATTCAAAGACAATCTACACCCCCCACACAGGTACAGAAGCACCAAGCTTCCGCAAGAGAACAAAGGGTGGGAGTCACGCCCGTATAATCATTCCTTGAAGTAAAAGCGTAACCCAAGCGTATCACCCAGAACGTCAGCCTAACGTTTATCTTTGTTGCAAAGTTCACCCTAATTATAAAATAAAAACAAAAGAGATCATTATCTAAAAACTCGCAGCTCCGCGGGAATATCTGTGTATCTATTTACTGTGAAGACAAACATTCTTTTAAATGTAATAATATAATTATCAGAATACATTTTGTATTCACGCAACAAAAACAATGATTTATCAAAAAAAAGAAATGCGCGGAATACAGGTGAGTGTCTGGTAACCTGAGACAAGTAGGGTGAGTATAGGGCGTGGACGGCGTTTGGTGTGCTTTGTGTGCCGTCTGAAAAAGACTTTACCATTTTACCGCCATACTGTTAAACATGAATTTGAATATATATATATATATTCTGAATAGCTATTCTGGTTAACATACAACACTTACAGGTGTAGGATAAATTATAATAATCCAACTCACTAAAGGTATACGACACACTGGGAACAAATGTTATTGGTATGTCACCAAAACAGTCTAAAATATTCGTATCATTATCACCACCGTGTGAAGAAAGCGACTGTATTTCACCTCGGAATGCAGAACGCACTTGCGCGTTCCGGTCTTCCACTTCCCTAAGCAACGGCTTTAACGAGTTCACCAAGTTACCGCAACTCGTATTATAAAAATGCTTAGGGAGGCTTCATGAAGTTAACTAAGTGTTGTGAGAACAATAAGGCAAACTGACTTTAGTAGATAGTTTTCTTTATAAAAATGTGTCTGTTTCGCACTTACTGTCGAGTTGAAGGATGGAGTCATACACCTTGCACTGGATTTGTCCGGTGCTTTGAAAAGCGCACGACATCCAAAGGCCAGAGTACATCGCTATCGCCGTGATGATATTGTCTCCAACGTAGGCAGACATCTTCCATTGAGGCATGATCGTGCCAATTATGAGCCCAATCAAACCAAGAAGAGATAGAGTAAAGCCCAGCAGCTGCATTCCTTTATTTGCCATCTTCTAAGCTTTCAAGATCAACTAGCAACTATAACTTTAACTTTCTGATATTCGAAAACGACAAAAGATTGCTCCAAAAGTCTGTTTGGTTTCCGTAATCCACCGACTTTGAAGACAAGGTGTTCGAAAATGTTATTTAAAAGTGCTAAAAACGGGTAAAAGGTATCGTAAATTTTAAAAGATCCGTTAAAAACGCCGTGCACGCAGTCACACGGACACCTGTTGAGAGAAGCCGCACCTTGGAAATGAACGAGCTTCTGATTTGAGCTTTAAAAGTCTCGTCCTCTTTATGGGCGGAGACATTTTCAGTTTCGTCTTTGACGAGTTTTCAAGTGGAGTGGGGGGTTTCGTGACGACACGAGTCGTATGTGTGTGAGTAACGTAACTGATGTTGACTAAGTGATGCTCATACCTTGTCTATTTTTGATACACGAACATTAAATGCCTCCTGAACCAATCTTCCAAAATGTTGAGGTGTGATGTAACCCCACATAACTTGTAAAATAATTGTCGCTAATTACAGAAATAAACTTGTAATCTGTATCTAATTTGAACAATTTAAGGAAGATTGAGGTTTAAAGGGATACCTCCATCAAAAATGAAAATTCTGTCATCGTTTACTCACATTCGAGTTGCTCCAAATCTGCATACATGTCTTAGTTCTGATGAACACAGAGAAAGATATTTGGAAAAATGCTTATAAACAGACAGATTTTGCCCCCCCCCTTCTTTGACTCCCATTGTGGGAAATTACTTTATTATTGTTTTGTTCTGCTAAACACAAAAAAAGACATTTTGAAGAATGTAGGACAGCAAACACTTCTGGGGCACTTTTGACTACCATTGTATTTTCTTCTACTACTGTTGTCAATGGGGAATAAAATCCACCTGGTTATAAGCATTCTTCCACTGCTGTTCATCATAGTTGGTAAATCCCCAAAACACCATTTTGTTTACAAAGAGGAACATATAACCAAATAGACCTGATACTGCTTTTCACATGAGGCAGCTGGTTTTAGTCACTTTGGCCCATCCCATCAGCGTGTACTATCTGACATTATTCCCCCAAATATCAGAAAACACAATCATGTGAAGTGAGGAATGACATCATTACTCAACTTCCTGTTTCACTGTGAACATGGGTGGACATACAGTGGAATGTAAACATTTTAACAGCTGTCGATGTCCTTCCTTGCCATCAATATTTTTACTTATTTATTTGTCCATTCAGTATAATTTATATGAATTCAGGTAGGCTGTTAATAGAATCGTATGCATAATCTGAATATGACAATTCACCTGAATTGCTAAATTGCTGACAAAGCTATACTATATAACATTTGGCTAATTTATAAACTTTGGTTAATTTTGTGCTTAAATGCATTATATTTAATAGAGTAAAAACACTATTAAGAAAGAAATTTATTGCATGTATATACCTCAAAAAAACATGTATCTTATTTTTAAAATATGAGTTTACTAGCAAGCACACATGACAATATGAGGATTCATTTTTAGGCTTGAAACATGACACAAGACCATCAGTCACAATAAAGGGGCAGGAAACCAAATGTGTTGTGAAAAGTAGATAACACACAGGTTATTTTCAGGAAGTAAACATCACCTCTAATGTGGCATTTTAAATATCAGTAAGATTGACAGCATATGAGTTATAATGAACTAGAAAGAAAAGATTGTACAACTCTATAGTAAGTTAGTAATTTTTTACATGAATGAATGACTAATTTTTTTGGCAAAGTGTAAGTGTGTTATTTGTTTAAATAACTTGTACACATAAGAGTATTTTAAATGGTCAGACACTTATTTTTGGAAAGATTCCCATATATTTTTTATCAGTATTGACAAGTACATGTTAAATTCATGACCCTGGCTTATATTGTTTCAAAAACGTCTTGTCAGTACACTTTGTTTCACAATCAGATGTGTGGACTGTTCGGACGTGCTAAATGTTACATCTATACTGTTACAATCTAACAATTTTCAGAGCTTTTCTTTGTAGTTCCTTTCCATTTACTCCTAGTCATTTATAATGACCATTTGTTTAAAAAAATATCATGGTTATTTTCAAGGCATGTTAAACAACAAACATGAGAAAAGGGAGTGTCATATCTGACAATCAATGATGTCACAGGTTTCAGTCAGACTTACAGTCTCTCGTGCGAACGGATCTGTCCTAACAGTTTTTAACTGTGTGGATCTAAAACTACTCGTACTAGGAAGCATGCGAAACTGTTTAGTTAAAAGCATATTTGCTCTAGTTCTCTTTAGGGGAGGGGTTTAGTGTACCAGTACCGGCCAAACAGGTTTTACCATACCACTGAACAGCAACCATGAGAATTATCTGGAATCCAAACCGCACACAAACACACACAGAGAAAGAGATTGTATTTCTCTCTTCACGCACAATCCAATATACACGTCCACATATTATCTCATGCTCTCTTATGCTCCAGTGAGACATTTCACACACACCCAAGTCACTTTCTCATCATGTGCACACAGAGAACGATACAGTCGGGAGTTTATTTTTGACATTGTGTGCAAATGCAAACTTCCTATAAATATCTTCATCATGGCAGTAGAAGAGTATTCCTCTGTGCTTTTTTTATGCGCTGAAGTTGGAATGTCACCTCTATGTTTGGGTGGTGGGGCAGAGGGGTCTTATTAGACACACCCCTAGAATTGTTTAGAGTTCCAAGTAAAGTAATTCAAACTATCATCTGATGGTGACTCAAAGGAGGAGGCAGATGGGACAAGTATCAGTGGAGAATCTCACATTCTCACAAAGATTTGTAGCCTCGTAAATGGTAAATCATTTTATTTTTTATACAACGTAATTAGCTCTATGGTGTTTGCACACATATAGGCTATAATTTGTGGCCGGTAGTATTCTTATCGCTGTGATCTCGTGCACTGTTGCTATGACGACCAAGTTTCGTGGAAACTCTCGCTCTCTGTGTCTAACAAACAAAACACACCGCAGTTTCTACCCGCTACTGTCACCTGTCGGAGATATTCCGGTAGTGTTTAATCCAACCGCTAGGGGGAGTCGTGTACTTCAATTATGGGCTCGCAGAGCATCAGACTGCACCTGACGTCTGTTTCGTTCTTTCCTTTATCAGTGTAATGAATGCTGAACATCACTGAATGTCTAAATGACTCTCTCTCTCCGTTTTGTCACTGCCTTTGTTCTCATTTCTTAGGGTCGGATAACAATAATGTCCATTTACATCCTAATGAGAACAAGAAGGTGAAACGGACAGAATGTGGGAATTAAGGACAGGGGAGCGTGTGTTGGAATGAGATAAAAGTGAAATCAATGGTGATGTTACTCGAGCCTCACAGGGGTGGATAATGAGGGACCTAAAAGATAATGTGTGTCTGTGTGCAAGCTAGAGAGCGTTTGTATAATATATTTATGTACAGCACCAAAATCAATTAGACACTTTATTGCTTTACACAGCAGCAAAAAACTCATTACACCAACTTTAGCCTTATGACCTCTAATTAAGTTACAAATTATTTTTGTTATTAATTATTTACTTGTTCAATAGGTATTATTATTATTATTATTAATTATATCAATTACTACTACTATACTGATAGGATGTAGACCTGACCTTCCTTTGTATACACGAAATATAATGGACAACAAATTTAAAATAACAATATTATTGCAATATTGAAATGTTTTTAGGTTTATATCAAATATATATTTAATAGTAATATCAGATATTAAATATTGCTGTCAGTCAAATTAATCCTTATTTTCTTTAATTTCTGTTTTATCTCTATGCTACGGTGATTTTATATCGATAATTACGTTTTTGATAATTGTAAATACTTGTAATTGTCCTTGTGAAATAAATATAAAGAACCCAATGCTATTATATGTAGCAATTTTATTGTAGTATTTAATGTAGATTATTTTAACCCTGTTGCACTATAAAACAGGCTTGGGTATGTAAATATCAAAAGGACGACTGTTATTATTTCTGTATTGTGCCTCTCAGTGTTTGACATTCCAAGGAAAAGCAAACATTCCCCCCAATCATATCTAAAGCATGTTTCTGAAGTCAAATATTTGTTTATAGACGGTTTCAGCTGCTACAACATAAACAAACGTAATGAGGCTCAAACTTAACTCCTGGTAGACCCTCTCAAAAAACCAATAACTGTTGAGTATGTTTTATTTAATTTTAGTCAAAGTGATCTAAACGTGACCTCTGCGTGTAACCCATCCAGAGAGTAGTGAACACACGCACAGCAAGTCACGTAATCCCAGAGCAGTGGGCAGCTATCACTGCAGTGCCCTTCCCGGGCAACAGTAAGGGGTAAGGTGCCTTGCTCGAGGGCACCTCAGTCGTTACCCGCCGGTCCTGAGAATCGAACCGGCAACCTTCTGGTCACGAGTCCGACTCTCTAACCGATAGGGCACGACTCTCCAATTAATTGTAATATTTTAATACATTGAATAAACACTAACATTTTATTAGAAATTGATATGAATATAAATAAAATGTAAAATAATTTTTTATATTTTAACCAAACACAGACCAGAAGTGAACTTCGTGCCAGGCGTGTGTGTATATACTCAGGGCTCAGTTAAAGTCATGAAGTGTCAAACTGATGGTATTATTTTTATGACATCAATGCACAACCACTCCGACTGAAATCTGCTGACTGAGGTTATGTTTGAATGGTCAGAGCAATATCTACTGCTTCCACTAGAGAGCAGTATTAAACAAGTCTTGAACTCTTCCCAGTGCTTTGAGTCAAAGCCCCTGACGGCTAGTTTAAGTGTTACAATCTGTAAACTCAGCTGCGAGTCGTGACTAATGTTCCAGAGGCCTCAGGCCATAGCTGGAGGATTCATAGAAGAGTTCAAATGCTGTGTAGAACACCAGGTTTGGGTGCACACAGCATACAGAGCGAAAGGCTTTGAGAAAGTGCCATGTTGGATGAAAATCAGCATCTGAGAGATCAGAGAGGCTTATAGGGAAACAAAAGCGTGTGTCTGTGAATGTGTGCCCCCACAGTGTGTGCACTATACTTGAGGCCTGTGCGCGTGTGCGCGTGGACTAAGATTACCGAGGGAAGCCCCGGTCTGAACGCTCAGCCCAGATGGCAAATGTAATGAGGAGCAGCATGCAGTGGTACTTTTCTGACCCTGCCACCCTCGCCTCTCTTTCCCCTTCCTCCCCCGGGGACACTGCATGAATAATGCATGGGTGAATTATTACTTCTAACATTTCGCAGCATTTCCTCCAGAGCACAAGAGTGATTGCAGCGGCTACCCTGCAATCGGCCTTTATGTGGTCAGTTGGAAGTCGTAGCACTTGAATATAAGGGAAAGCAACGGAGCATTTATCACCCCTGACAGATTTGTGCATTACTGTTGTGGTTTACCTTTATCGCGCAGAGTTTTGCTGCAGGTGAGGAGCTGATACAACGCCGACTGACTCATAAAGCGCAGCCCGGGGAGAAACCAGGTTGTGTTGCGCGCAGACGTTGCCGGGTGCGTAAACTGCGGACGTTATCCAGATTCTGCGATGTCGTCTTCTCATAACTTTCAGAAACCTTCATTTTGTCGAGAAATAATTACGGCTGCAAACTTTTATGATTTATGCGCCGCATTTGTCGTCATTTTCTTCCGCGCTTCGCCCACATACCGTCAATATCTGAGATTAGCAATCTGCTCGCGGAACCGTTCTACATATTCTCACAGCAGGAACTCCGATACAGAATTAGCTTCATGATTACCGTTAGTTAAGAGCGGAGGGATGTGAATGAAGCCTTCCCACTTTGAAATGTAACAAAAACACTTGTTCTCTTGATCTATCGTCTGCCTTTTCACCCATAAACTTGCAGAACTTTGTTTTTGGAGTTTGTGCCTCTGCATTGCAATTGGCAGATTGAAGGCTCGAATATAAAGCGTGATGATAAGTTTGATGCATGAGCGAGAGTGAGCTGTGTGTATCAAGCATTCTGTGGGCTAGTTTATATTCCACCCTGCAGTATACAATTTCTAGCTCATCTGATTAGAGAGACTTCCTGTAATGCAGTGACATAATGCAGCTGTCCGTAGGTGGCCAATGAGAGGATTACTCAAGTTCTGGTGACACAAAACGGGCCATTTGATAAATACGAGAGCGTGTTTGTTAGAATGTGCTGTCCATGTGGTGCGTGCCAAAGCTTAGTGATGGGAGCAGAGGTTGTCTGTCACCCGTCACCTGTCACCTGTCTCTCACCTGTGAGTTCCTGCTGCAGCTGTCCGTACCATCTGTTTCCTGCGTGCCTCGGATATCGTGCATCATATCATATATCGTTTACACATACTCGTCAAACCCACACACGTTTCCAATACAGTCCACCAGACTTCTTACAATCATACAAATATAACTGTTTTATTCAATAATATGTAATAATAATAATAAGACACGCCCACCCGCCCTTCTCCCGGCCTACATATGTATAATTGCTCTAGAAAGTAGACAGGTTGGCAAATTTTGAGGCCAGGAGAGGGTGCAACCTGTGCTCTGTAATGGGTAGTCCTCTCCAAGTACGTCCAATGAGGGATGCATGCAGTACAAGAGTCAACTCTCGCAGGTACATGATTCAGAGCGGCTCGCTGACACTCCGTCATGCTGGTTAGGGGCTCTGTAGTCCGAGCCGATGACGCCCAGATGATGTTAGTCTGCGGTCACCCTGTGGTGCCATGAAGAGTTTGTACGTATACGTTCGTCCGTCAGTCTCCTCTTAGGTCTCCAAGCTGTTTGAAAGGGCAGGTGTATTAAGCTCCGTCTCCTGTGTTCACCATAAAATGGGGGGGTTGGATCTAGGCAGGAAGCCACTTTTTAATCTGCAGTTATTGCCACACTCAGACGAGCCCCGGCTAGTGGAAGACTTCTTTTTAAATTTTGGAAGACGCAAGGATAGGGAAGTTAAGGGACTGGCCTTCGTTTCGTTCGGAAGACACCTGCAGTAAATCCTGATGAAGAGAGGTTGGCTTTCAGGTTGAGCAGGTTTCAGTTAACAACTCGGAAAGCATCTCCAAAGTCAATAGTCCGTTGTAGGAGGTGAGGAGGTCTTGAAAAATCAAACCTTGGTTAACATCATGGCTTTAAGAAAACAATGTGTTTTCAGTTAAATTAATATAAAACCAAGGTACCTCACGGGACATACATTTCAGAAAAATATCGCAGAAAAACGAACACAAGCAAACACAAGGTTTCAGCTTCATACATAATCGTCTTATAAAAATGATCTATTCATAAATTATTGGATCAAGGAAGCACCAATCAGTTCATCAAAGTGACTTTTTGTTTACTGCTGACTCCCTGGATTTTACTGTGGGTAAAATGGCCTTCAGTTACAATTAACATCATCATTTGATAAAGTAATAATAAAAACAAATACAAAACAACAAAGAAAATTTCAAATCTGTCCACAGTCCTTATGGCTCACAGCAGTTTTGGCAAGTCCAGACAGTCATTTCCCCCCAAAGCAGCCACATACAGTACTGTCATCTTTTTTTTGATTGCATGTAATATATACACATATATATGTTTTTTTTTTCATATACTTCTCTGAGATAAATAGTATGAAATTTGTGGTTCATCACAAAAACACAGCATGAGTTTCAACATAGACGTACCCCGGCCATTGTGGAACACGCATTTCTGACTCTTTGCATGCTTGAATTGAGGACAAATGAAACAGAAAACACTCAGCGTCCTTGAGAACTTGCCCTGATTTCAAAGAGAAAGAGTCGAGAGAGATCCAGGAGCATAATACTACTAACTTCACAGCAAAACCAGGTCTGGCGAGCGAGAGAGAGAGAGCCCTATTTGAGGATATTCAATACAAATTTTAGGCGTAAGATCTGTGTATTCTCCATATAAAGTCCAAACAAAATACTCCCAGTTCATCGTCTGCTAATGTCCTCGGTTTCCTCACTTGCACAGGGAAATTATTGCTCACAGCGCTGGGCTATTGCTCTCCAGTTTGGCTTTTATTGAGTCAATCGATCGTTACTTTGCTCTGTCTCTCTCTCTCCTCCACTTTCACACACACACACACACACACACTGAGCTGGAGGGAAGGTTAATAGCCACAGGACACACAGGAGAGGGTTTGGGGAGATTGCACGGGAAATGGAGCGTGACTTTGGAGCACACATGAGGGGGCGTGTGTGCGCCACATTCGTCCTTGTGTTCGCAACATCTCAGTTGGTCAGGTAGGTACCGCACACACATAAATGCCCTCCCTCCATCCTCTGAGGACCATCTTCAGCTCAATCAGCAAGAAATTTGTTCACCATCTCAGTCTTTCCCGCTCTCATCATTAACAAAGAACACGTCTCCTCCAAGAATCCAGTTAAATTATCTTCTAGTTTTCTTTCTTATATAATCTAGCGCCTCTGAAACTGTCTTTTTCTCCACCAGCTAACTTCAATCATACACGTATACCCTCAGGACGTTCAGAAACTCCTGCAGCGTGAACGCAGTCAATCGTCTGCGTCCCAAAACTCGTCTCGCACAGCCAGTTTTCTAGAGATTTTTTATAAAAAGTGCTTATTCACTCGTTACATACACTTTCTGTTACATTTTTAACTTACATTGAGACAGTCGCCGATATTCTCGAACAGCCAAAACATTTCACAAAGTTTATTCAGAAAAGTATTTTTTCCGGTTACAGTTACAGCTACATACTCTTACCTTTAATTTTCTACTTGCGTACATCTTTCATTGAGACGTACATCCTTCTTTTCACCTCCTGACATCTGTCTCGCACAGCCAAACATCTTCTACTTCTATCTACAAAAGTCTTCATCCTGTTACGTTTGCTACACGCTAGAATTCCATTTAAGTCTTTCTCCGCCATGTTTTGAACAAAGTTCAAAGCCAGATCTTTTTCACAAAACTTTGACGTACCCTAAAATATTTTCGTCAATGAACATACAATATGTTAAATTAAAGAACAAAACCTCTGATTTTAAGGAAAAATATAACTTTTTATTTTATCACATTTTATTTTGTTCTTTATCTTAAGAATGTAAATAGGTTTGTTCAAAAATAGATTTTGAAATAAAAGTTGAGAAATGTGCGTTTTGTCAAAGACTTTGTCAACATAGATAAGTTATTTGGTGCGTTTGGATCAGTAGATTTTGGACTTGTTCAAACGTATCACAGCCCCCCCTACTGTATAACACTAAAAACATTAAAAGCCAATATATTTCCGTAAATGGCAACATTGTTTCTTGAAATAAAATTCTGTCAATGGCAGAGAAAGAGTTAAGCTTCCTTTTATTAACAAACTTCATTACACAGACCGTTTTTCAACATGCTTAAATCGTTCGGCAACACGCGCAAACCCTCAACAACATTTGCTTAACATTCTTCTAACTTTCAGTTGCTTTTTTATCCTTAGTAAGCGCTGAGTTTAATTTTTGCAGTCTGGGTGTTCAGAACTGGTAATCAGGCCACAGCTCAAGGACATCAAGGTGACCATGCGACACATACACATGAACGCGTGACCCTGTCCACACAGAACAAAACAAGCACAGAATACTCCCTATACTCAGCCGCTGTTGCCTGAATGCACCCTTACTTGCTATTCACCTAGTCTGACAAAAGTTGCAGCCAATCGGGTCACATCATCTGCAGCCACAGTGGTTGCTATTGGCCAACAAATGAATGATGTCATAACAGCAGGACATAGTCCCTTACATTCTGAAGGACAAAAGGGTGAACAGCTATTAAACAAACACATCCCCACACAATCATTTAACAGAGTCGCATGCCAGGCATGAACAGGAAGTGACATCACCCTGCTAAAAAAAATGCGCTAATGTTTTGTGTCTTGGATGCTGATTCCCATCATGGAATGCTGGTGTGGTAATGCTGATAAATCAACTTCACAAGGTTTTGCTGGTAAATGGTTTGGTAACGCTGACCCAAAGCAGAGCTAACCAACATAAACACATCAAATGAAAATAGATGCTGGTTTCTGCAGCAGGAAAGACACCCAAGGAATTACAAAGAGCTTGTTTGCTCCCAGATCCCTCCTGCTTCCATGTCACAGCACTTCCTTGCGGTTATGTGTCAATTATGACATCCAGAGAGGGTCGTCAGTCAACATCTCCACCCAGATTAAAATGCCCAGACTTTACTCAGCCATTAAAATGATCAACTGTGCGCGCGAGCCAAGTGTTTACACACGTGTGCCCGCGCCGCGAATAAATAACAGAAGCGAATTTCACATCATTCTGTCTTTTTCACACTCCACCACGCACGTACTAACGCTTCCAAACACCGTGTCATTGATCAGCTCTCCACAATTTAAATTTGCATATTAAAATGTCTCGTCCGCGCTGGTTGAACGAGCCGAACGTTTGGAGTAAATAATTCAAGCGATCGTGGTTGGACTGCATGTACGAATTCCATCAAAGAACTATCAAGCAACAGCCCCGTAATAATCTCGATAGTCTGCCAATGATACGGATGCTGCGCAGAGCCCACTGGCCATTAAACATGAATGGAGTTGTCACCAGAGAGTTTACTTGCTTTTCTTTTTCGCCCGCAGGTAAATGTTACATCCGAAACAAAAACAGATGCTTTGGGTTGTGGATTCACTTTAAACTCATCGTCGCTGTCAAGATCAAGTCTGGTGTTGTTTACAATAAAAGACAGCAGAAGAATGTAAATGTAATCTAATTTGGTCTGTTGAGATCTGATTCCGTCCCACATAATGAATTCTGGCAGGTATTAGTCTACACCCGCTGACCAAAAGAAATGGATTCTTCATGAATGACCCAATAAAAATCAATTTTATCTCCGTCATTTAGTTTAAAGCTTCGACTGGCACAGAAAATAGAGGGCAGATGTTCGCAATGTGATGGCAAAAAATGAACCAGCAAGGGTCTCGTATGCTAGTATCAAAATGGGGATATTCAAAAATAATCTCTCTCTCTCTTTTGCTCTCACACATAAAGTCCCCTAACAAATCACTTTAACAAAGCGAAACCATAGGGAAAGAAAGTCAATATATTTAGTGGAAACCTGGCAGGATGGATAATGTTTGTATTTTGCTTTATAGCCACTGAATTTTTGGCAGACAGACATTATGTGTAGGGCTTGTGGGGGTTTAATTCTGAAACATGGTTTTGTATGGGAGTTGTGGAGTCGAATGTCTGTGAAGCAATCCGTGGGATGGTGGTCCCCTGCATTTAGCCGCTGTCTGATCTTGCCCGGTTCTTCCTGCCACATTGCATGATGGGAAATGGAGTTCTCAATAGTAGTCCCTCACCCTCCCTGTTTGTGGCCCCCGTGCTATGAAGCATCAGCTCTGGGGGCCCTTTCCTGCCGTTCTGGTGGGAGGGGGAGTCTGAAGTCTTTACGGTTTTGCGTGGAGGACTCTGCTCAGCAACAAGCGCATGCAGCGAAGGTTCCTTGTACATGGCCACTGAAGGAAATGGAGGAGAACAAAGAGAGATTGATGTTATTTTAGGCAACAACAGACGAACGCAAATAAATTACTGTCTCATAAATAGTGCACGCATTCAGATCCAAATGCAAATGGAAACCACATGTTCAAGATTGTCCAAATGTGAAACTGAATGAAATATTTCCTTCCAAAATAAATATTCTGGACTCGTTTACTCACTGCCATGTTGTTCCAAAGCTGTATAGCTTTCTTTTGTGAAATAGAAAAAGGGATTTTTTTAAGAAAGTACATCCATAAAAAGCTTCATAAAAATGTCATTCTTGCTGTCATTTTCCTGTTCCTTATAACCAACTGACATTAAACCTGATGCAGCAAATCTAATGGGCCATTTTGACTAGAGAACCACAGCGAATGCTAAGATTTTCAGTAAATAAGTATTTTGGTCTTTTCATAAAACTAAACTATAGCACAGACTGCTTTTTGATTCTTTAACAGTGCTTTTTTAGTCATTTTCATTACACAAAAAATTACATTTACATTTTTTTCATTGTTTATTACCTTATCCCACAGTTGAGGAAATTGTCATTTTATTCTATAAAAAGTAATATTTTGTATACCAAGGAAGGTCACATGGTTTTGAAACTGTATGGTGGTGGGTAAATGATGGGTGAAATATCCCTTTAAAGGTCCAATGTGTAATTATGGGGAGGACCTTTTGATAGAAATGCAATATAATATACATAACTATATCTTCAGAGGTGTATAAAGAGCTTACATAGTGAAAGCGTTATGTTTTGAGTATCTTAGAATGAGCTATTTCTATCTATATACACGGCAGGTCCCCTTACATGGAATTCACCATGTTGTTTCTACAGTGGCCCTAAACGGACAAACTACTCTACAGAGTTTCGTTAATACGTTATCTCCTTCAAGAAAAAAGGGGCGAAAACTTGACAATATCTTCGTTCTGTATCAGCCGTTTGTGTGTCCCTTTCAGGCATTTTATCCAAATCCCAATATGCTTTTAACCAAATCTACATCTGACAAGAGACCGTTTTGATCTACTTGTCTTCAATCTATTCAAAAATCTGATCTGACCTTCGATGACTTTAGGTAGAAAGTGTGCGGCCCCTTTGGTCTTCTTCACACGGTTGCCCTTCATCACTTGGCCGTCCCGGTTGATGCCGATATACCACGACCGTCCCGACTGGCTTTGGCGGTACAGCAAAGAGGAGTACGTCACGTAGTAATTCTCGAACACACTCTCTTTGAATTTACACTCTGGGTTGAAGTTCTCCTGTCAAATGAAGACACAAACATGCTAATAAGATCTTTCATCTGAATTTCATTCACATTCATGTGCATGAACACAGTTTGCATGTTATGAACATTGCATGTGTTGAAAGAAAATGAAAACCTCTTGGTGGTGTTTCTTCGAAAGCAATGTTCTCCGGAAAGCAGGAGGTTGATTATTCTATCCTAACTGCGCATTCATTTGCATGACTGATGATTTTAATAGTGGCCCCAAAGGTACATGCTTACATAGTAGCACAACCCACAAATCAACGAGATACTTGAAATGTCACGGCCTAAGATGAAGAAAAATACCTTCCACTTTCCAGCTAAAACTTTAATTTGGTCGGTTCAGAAGATAACCTCGCGGCTTCCATTCATCTCCCCGCCGCTTACAGCTCATCCCACCAAATCGTACCACTGTTGCCGGATGACTGTAACCAAGAGCGACATGTATACATCTCTCTTAGTCTTCGTCAGGGTCCTTGCCCTGTCAGAGAGCAGACCCAATCAGCAGGATTGATTTACCGAGGGCAGCCAAGCAGAAATGGCTGACTGAGGCCTTTCAGCAACCCAACGGAGATTGAGGGAATCGGACGGAGATAGCGAAGGACAGACGGAAGACACGCGGGCGTCTGGAAGAGCGCAAAAGGGTTACGGTACAATATGAATCAGCTCAGCTCGACATGAGTGAAAACCAGCGAATGAGGGCACATTTTTTTGCCTGTCTGTCTTTAGTCCGTGCAGCGCTCAGTAGTTTTTCTAAGAAGAATTGTCTTCATCAGCTCTCTTGGTTTTTTATCTTTCTCTTATTTGATCCAGCCCACCCTCCCTCCAACCCTCCGCATCAAACTAAGCAGCTTTTGGCTCCATTTGATGTCCTAGGAATCTTCATCACAGACTGAGATCAATACATGATTAGCCTCAAGGAATACTAATGACAATCTGATCGTGTGAATCAAGTTACCCATCGGGGAACTGAAGGACATCAACTCGAGCCTCCAACCTTTTAAAATGCGACCTGAAAATTGACCTCTGAACTCATTTGTTCAAAATACATCACATGCTACATAATAAGCTTGTGGCAGCCATTAGGAAATCACAGGCGATTTGTAATTTTGTGTTGTGCTGTTACACAAACTGTGTTTCCGTAACCTGCTTGTAGCTCTAAAACAAAAAACTGAGTTACTACAGTACATTATTTTATTTTATTACAGTCATTATATTAAATGTATTTTCTAAACAAAATGACTATAATTGATAGACATCCATTTCAAAACAATGCATACAAAGCTGTCAAAATGTACAAATTTAATGTAGATAAAGACGACGATCACTTTTACAGATCATAATAAATCTACACAGAATACAACCCAAAACAACACTGTTTCATCATCTAGATTTAGATGTACTGAATAAAAAGTGTTTGTAGGCTACAGTGATGTGACCGCAATATTTAGATAAGCATAATTTACATTCACTCGTCTTATATCTTATATTTGGACATCCTTGAAAAGAGAGACCGAAGCATTTATTTCGCCCTATGGTGGCTGACTGCAGTATAGGTAATAAACCACACCCTCTCCGTGTAAAATAAAGCAACCTATAAAAACAAAAAGTCTTTTTTTACAGAAGTAAATAGGGGACCCTTCATCCATCCTTTTTACAGTCTATAAATTGGATGCGTCCGATATACAATGCTCGCACGCATGGTGCAAGACTGGCTTTATTCTACAACAAACAGAATTAAAGCCAAAACCAAACTTGACCTCTATTCCCAAGCCCAAGTTGGACTCTGACTCCGTCTCTCTAAAAGATTTCTATGATCATTCTAGATGTCCAGCTGTGTGAATTTAAGAGGTCACATCGAGTTATATCTTGATTATGGGGATAAATAAAAAGCTAATCCTCATTGAGGGAGTTAGACAGGCTTGTCCTGAAGGAATAAGCTGAAATGACATGTTGAGAAAGAGGTAATATCCGGCATGCGTGCAGAGAATTCAGATGACCGCTTCAGCCTCTTTACAATGCAGAGCAAATCTCTTAAATTTTCCTTGCTCCGCCCCCTCTCGTCCTCATCTCCACCTCCTCCCCACCTCCCATCATTTTCTCCATCCATGTACACAATGTCGGATTAAATCTCTTTCACTGGATCTTAATAAAAACACACCCTTTTATGAACTTGTGTACTACACAAATAAATCTGTTAACTGGATATATAAACATCTGGCTTTTATCAATAAAAAGGGGTTTATAAACACTTAAGGAACATTATGGAATTATTATGGAATGTGAATGGGGGCAAATTTTGCAGTGAACTATTCCTTTATGCCTGAAAAATCTAATCTTTTTCAATCTATTTGTTGAAGTATAGACCCACATTCAATCCACATCCTTTCATTTTTGTAGCCTAAACAGCTTTATGGTGTGACATCATTCTTCTACAAAAATGTAAATAGTCATAATGTGCTTAAAATAAACATAAAGCCACTTTGTGTTTTAATGAATTCAGGTTTTTATGTTTTTAAACAGAGTATATTAACACTCTGTGTATTTTCAGAAAGAGAACAAAAATCCGTTTTAACCTTCAGACGTCCTTCACAGATGTTTTGGGTATTTCCTGGTTGAGAAAACCCTTAATACAATGTTTAGAAAGAGGATATGCTATGTGTTTCTTTTTAAAGAAACTGTTCCTCTAGCTACTGTATCATGTACTGTAATAATACTGTATTAAAGATATTTTAGAGAATACTTGTAACCAAACAGTTCTTGGCCACCATTGACTATCATAGGAAAAATGACAATGGTAGTCAAGTGCCCCAGAACTGTTTGCTTTACTACATTCTTCAAAATATCTTCTTTTGTGTTCAACTAAACACAGAAATTTACAAATAAATGTTTCCTACTATTGTAGTCATAAAGGACCAAGAACTGTTTGGTTAAAAGCATTCTTTTAAATAACTTTCTCTGTGTTCATGAAAACAAATGAATATACACAGATTTGGAACAACTTGAGGATGAGTAAATGAAGACAGCATTTTCATTTTGGCTGAACTGTTCCTTTAAAAACATTTGTTATTTTTTCTCTCGACTTTATTCAAGTGTGACCCTCATATACAAATAAACACGCAGGCTCATCCAAAAACACGCCCGCGCACACTCTGCAGACGCTACAGGCTTTTAAGCTATGACGTCCCAACCAAGACATTCTGCAAACTTCTCGCAGCTTTTGGTTCAGAGAGCATGAAATTGACAGACGGAGGGTGTGGGATCCGACTGCTGCACTGTTTCTATCTCTCGTTGAAATGGAGTTAATGACCTTGTAACTGCCACATGGCAAACTCAGAAACATTTTACTTGGGGGGGCAGTTTACGGCGGCTGCTGAAGTGCTACAAAGAGCAATCTGCAATGTTTCATAAGGCCCGTCGCACCTTTAATGGTCGTCATGGCGATCAGCAACACAATGGGGAAGATTTACGGAGACGTTAAGCCGGCGACGATCTTCAAGACTAGAAAAGTGCACGATTCAGCATTTTTAAACTCTCTATAATGTCCACGAGAGACCTTCGAAGGAGACACAGCCTGGAGCTTGTTACAGAAGATTAAGTTCGCTGGAGTTTTGCAACACAGCCACTTTGAACAAATTTCGGGGGGAGATTTTTGGTAGAAGGAAACAAATATGACCTCTATTCTGTGTTAGATTCGCAGCATGAAGTTCTAAAACGTAACACAATGCTGAAGACACACTTGAATAATTTATATCAATTATGCTATTTCAAAGACACATGTATTATTCAGTGAAACTTTGTATAAATCCCAAATCCACGACTTCAGCTACAGGCGTCATATCCAGACAGGAAGTAGAGAGAAAAATGTGGCCTTCATCTCAAGATCATGCGAAGCACACAAAACAAGAATTCTCGACACAACACAATTCAAGCTCTAAACAAGTGTCACGCATCCTGTGAATGGAGCTGGCCCATGGCAGTAATTTGCAGAGAGTGAAGAACGGAAATTGAAAGAGAGGAAGCCGATAGCCAGCAGCTAAGTAATGCAAGGCATGCTGGGAAGAAGAATCAGAATAGCCCTCACCAGCATATGCAGCTCTAGATAAATACTGTTAGAAGGGATGTCTGGTTTAAACAAACAAGACAACCCTTATTCAGACAATGTACTACAACTGAGTTACAACTGTGGTGTTGTTCAAATGCAAACAAATTTAGTATATTGAGCATACTTTTTATATTCAACCCTTACAGTTTACGGTCTGAAGACTGAAATCTTTTTAATGATATTAAAAAAGGAAGACATATCTGAAGACATGCTTGAACTAGTCATGGGAAGAACAAAACTTGATTCATTTTATTTGAAATGGATGGCTAACAGTACGTTTCCATTGGCTCGGAGCGTTTCAATTCATTCCAATGAGACCGGAGCTTAACCCTCATGAGGTGCATCATGGGACCGACAGAGGGGCAGAAATGGGGGCGAGAGCGTCAAAAAGATAAGATCTTATTAACTTTATGCAAATATCAAGTAAATGCCGGGCGGCAGCCAATCGCCTTAAACAGTGGGCAAGCCAAGATTATGACGTAAGCTTGCGGAATTGGTGCAGTAGTGGGCTGTGGTCTCTGTTTTTCTCTGAACTGTGCCTCGCTTAATAATGGTTTATTTGCATTTGTCAGTGCCGTTAAAATGTTCAATTGGTTTAATATTTTACAAATAGTAATAATAAAGTGTGTGTCGTTAAATAGCCAACTTTTTTAATACAGTATAAATTAGGTGACCTAATTAGAAGACATCTCATTCTAGAATAAAAGCATTTGATATTCAGATATTTTATTAGTTGTGTCGGAACAGCATATGACTGTTAATGAAAAGATAAAAGTGTTATTAGTTTAGATATTAGTTTAAGAATTTTATTTTAGCAAAAATATACGTCATGTAATTCTTGTTTTTTGTGTAAACATTCGCAATTATTTCAGGAATATTCATGTTTTATTCCTAAACAACCCCTTTTTTGAAGATTGATAAAATGCTAATTTAAAGATTTTTTTTTAAAAAACTAAGTGTTTATATAAGTAAAACTTGTTAAAATACAAACGTGTTAATTTATTTAGGTGACAAAAGCCAAATGCCACTATGCAGCGTGTAGTTATGTGTTTTACATCTTCTTATAACCAAACATAATTTCTTAGCCCATAATTTAAACAAAATCATTTAAGAATCAAAATATTACTACTGATACTATCAATAAAAAATTGCAAAAGGATACTGTTGTAAAAATACTCCTCTACTGTATTATATTTCTCTACAGCATACATTTAAGTTTAGAGGTGTCCATATCCTTTAAAACACTTTCCTCATATGTTAGCATTTAGTGCTCCGGAAATTTTGAATAAAAATTTAAAATATATATTTGCAGAATATTTTAGTATTATATTTAAACGGCCAAAAATGAAAATTATGAAATTAATTACTCAAATTAACATCTGCATGACCTCCATTTTCCCCTAAAATGCAAATTAAGGAAGTTCTTTCTATGTATTCATTTTGGCAGGAGTTACCCTTTAAATGTCAAAAGGTGTAGGTACAGCATCTACCAACAGTGGTATAATGGACCACGATAATCAGCCCAACCTTGACCTTGGTTTGTTGAGTGAGTCTGGTGGTGTCTGTATGAAAGTGGCCATTACACAACTGAAATCCCTGATGTATATATGATTTGGGGCCAGTGGCGTAACTTTTAAAAGTAGTGGGGACAAAGATGACAAAAACAATACTTTAATTAATTGTTTCTGTAATAACTCGTTGGGAATATTTATCATACATAGTGGGCTACTCCGCTTTTCGACACTAGCTCTTACAGTATGTGATTCCCAAACTGTCATTTGTGGCAGGTCACTCGGCTTCTTGGTGCATTACACTTAAAATCTGTTTATACCTATAACAAAAAACGTCACTTGTTCATTGGTTTAGACGTTTTTGTGCATGGACACTGGATGCACAAGCAAGCGCCGAAAGCACGGATGATACACTCATTTCATACTGGCCGCATTTGTAGCGTCGCGGCTCTCTGTCTTCCGCAAACGTAACTTACGAGTGTGAGCAACGAGAGAAGATGAGAAAGCAGCGCATGTCTGCATTTTCCACGAATTGTAGATGTTACTGGCCCCTAAACAATAGCCTACACACAGTCCGTAAGCATTACTTAATTTCTTTCAAAAAGTGGAGGGGACTTGTCCCAACTGCCCCAACTGCAAATTACGTCTATGTGGTGGGCCGCTCCTCTAAATAATCATATCTCAACATAAAGCTCCATAATGAAGCTTATCCTTTATAATGAGTGTGTGTATATGTTGCCATTTATGTTTATGCATCAATTAAGTCTTCCACTTCACATCAAAAGTGCACATATGAGCGTATACGTGTAATGTTTCTTGCTGCTTATACATGGGATAAGTCTAGTACATGTCAGTGGCAAGACACGTCAATGGACAGATGAAACAAATGCAGACTGGGTCATAATCCATTTATGTTGCGCCTGTGGTGACGCTTCACTGATGGGCGCAGAGCTGGTGAGCGTGGGTGGGGTTATTGCTGATCACTGATGGCATTCATCTTTGTTTCAGATGATGAATGGAGAGTCACTGTCAATAAGATTCATGTTATGGAATATTAGGTGACCTGTGATGGGGGTACTAAAGTGCTATTTAGTTTCCAAACTAATTTAAAAAAAGCACTTTGTTTTATTAAATAGTTTTTTAGATTATATTTAATCAAGCATATGTGTCGATGGTCTTTTGAAATGAGAGAACATACAGTAATGGCCAAAAGTGATGTCCAGGTTTGTAAAAATCTTTATTAAAAGATCATATAAAAAATATGCCTTAAAAATTGAAATGCATGTTGTGTCGATGGGCTTGGTTTAAAGGTCCAATGTATGAAATTTAGCAATATCAAGTGTTGAGGTTGCAAATTGCAACCAACGTCTCACTCCACCTCTCCCACTACACTGCCCGACAGGTTTAAAATGTCATCACGTTTTTGCCGCAGGAGATCATGTATTTACGAATCACGGTCTGTGGAGCAGTTAGTCTGTTTAGGGATACTGTAAAAAAACAACATGACGAATTCCATGTAAGATAAAAAATATTTAATTCTAAGATAATAAAAACATAATGCTTCATTATGTAAGGTCTTTATACAGCTCTAAAAACATAGTTATGTATATCATATTGCATTTTTGTCAATAGATCCTCCACAAAATTACACGCTGTACCTTTAAATTGAAGTTCAGCTTGAAAATGAATGGATTAGCCAAAAAATCACACATCATATCAAATACAAAAGACACAGTACAAAGTTAACTGAGTCAAGGCCCATGACAATGGGTACATATTTTTATTTTATAATAATGATGCATTTAAAAACAATATACTCAATAAAATACAATAAGGTGATAAAACTGTATTGATGAGATTTTTGTTATTTCTAAATATTATAGTATATTAGGAGAACACACATTCCCTCATATGCTGTATTTTGCCTTTTTGACACATAAATGCCTTAAAGGGGTGCTGCAAAGATGTTTCATGCATTCTAACTTCTCATGCTTAACATGGTCAACTTGTCAAAAAAACGAGTTGGGTGTATTAAGTAGTATTTCTGTGCTCAATACACTCCCCCAGCGATCGTATAGGTTTAGGAAAGTTTTCCGAACATATAAAACTTTTTTCTTACAATTTTTCCTAGTCCCTTATTGGAAAATTCTTCCCGGAAAAGCACGCGGCAGCATGGA
This sequence comes from Triplophysa dalaica, assembly GCF_015846415.1. Classification (NCBI taxonomy): domain Eukaryota; kingdom Metazoa; phylum Chordata; class Actinopteri; order Cypriniformes; family Nemacheilidae; genus Triplophysa; species Triplophysa dalaica. The sequence continues at coordinate 9,850,569 of NC_079563.1, forward strand.
GAGCAGGAGAAGGAGCATCCGCAGACATCACTTTCACTTGTGTTCAGGAGAGAGAGAGCATATGTTTGCAAAGTTCAGGTGTTAGTTTGTTCACTGCATTTGGGTGATGAATGTTATATAAACGGTGGATATAATGCTGGATTTGGAGATCGTTTGAAACTGATATATGGAGCCATCCTAGCGCTAAAAGATGCCGGACATGAACCGCATGCGGTGACTGAAACTGATGTCAGTGTTTTGTTGACAATGTGCTTTAGTTCAGCCTACCCCTCCCCCCCGCACACTCAGTATGATTTCGGAAGTAATCGTTCAGCTGTATCTTTCTTTTATAAATTGATCAAACTAAATACTCTTCGAAGATATGACATATGCAATACTACTCTATAGGTACTCAAGATGAATATGAGATTGGCAGAAAGCCTGTGTGTTAGGGCCGCATTAACCAAGATGATTTTGATTTTGCTTTCATTAGCCTGACGGGTCTTTAAAATAAAAATTGTGCAATGTGCTGTTTACATGCTCTTTCGGCCACAACTGTTTATTTAAATGAACCCTGCATCCAAAGTTATTATCAACCTACCGAATTATATCCAATTTTTGCTTTTGAGCATTACAGCAGACGTGATTTAACTCATTGACCTGTACGGCCCACCCTCCTCAAGCCATCACTACAGATGTGAGACATGAGACAGAGGGATCACGAAATGATGAAAATCTCAAATGAAGGATGCCAGAGTTCATAACAGGGCTTACAGGAAATGGCTACATCTTAAAATTCTGTGGAGGGTTTAAGGGTATGAACAGCTAAAATCTGCAGTTCATTTATCTGTGAGGGAAATGGATATGATTAGCCAATCGCTTAAGCTGTCTGTTTCTCTCCCACCCTTCCACTTCCTCTGTCTGAGGGAATTCTGGGAATGAGGTTTGTTTATGAAACTGCATGTGTTATAATTTGGATTCCTGTCGGTACGTCTCAGGCTTTTCATTTACCTTACAAACGACATCACTCTCTGAATCTGCAGCGCGTGATTGCATCTCGATGACGGGAGACTTTTGAATCTCAATATCATCCGTGGTGCAGAGAGCAGTCTATAGAAACCATTTATCAAACGTGAGATTAAGACACAAAAACACGCTAGGCACTTCTCTTAGAGTTCACCCACACACACGCATGCACCTACATCATCAAAATTGAAACTTTGTTTGCAGCAAGTCGTCCTACATCTAAGGTTTAAACATCCGAATAATGGCTGATCAGTATTTCTGTCAAGAATCTTACAACTGTGTCAGCGCCTCCCACTCTGCATTTCCTCTCTGTGCTCTCTTTCTCACCCTCGCGTTCAGCCCGGGAGGGTTTTTCCAGAGCATAGTGTCTAAAAAATGGGTCAGGACGGGACTGTGCTCTATTTTTAACCAAAAACCATTTTCATAACTTCACAACAGGTATCTCACAGAGCTCGATGCCCACACAACTCCCTCAACGCAGACCAATAACTTGGAGGTTCCCACTGCAGTCCATCCTCCATCGCTCTCCAGGGCTACAGGACCGATAGTCAAACAAGTAGAGCAATGGACTAGTTGCACGAAGCCGCCAACTAGTCCATAGTTTTCTAGATTTTTAAAATCTAAAAACGCTCATGTTGCTATCCAAAAATCCTTATTTTCCCACACACTGTAATACGACTGGAAATACTCCTGCTCACACTAGCTGATCGAAAATCTAATATGGTGGTTTTGTGCAACTAGTCCATACCTACAGCACCGTACTGAAGCTCTGAGCTCAGTACAATTGGAACTTAAACTTGCTCCGGGTGTACATGTGTACACTACTCTTCGGGTATGGGTCACCATATCTGACAAATAGGTCACTTTCACTTAAAGCTACAATTCACACTAAAATATAAATTATGTCATTATTTACTACATTATTTGTCATTTCCATTTCCAAATAATTGTTCCATTAAGGAATAAAGACTTGACAGAATATTCAAATCATTAGTTATATTACAGAATATCCTTTCTGTTCAAGAGAAGCTGTCAGTCGCTGCGTTTCCAATACTCTTCGAATTCTGAATTAAAAAACCTTTACATTTCACAATACGTCGCCAAACAGTCTGTACGCTCGCATGAGGCAATTTGCTAAATTATGTTTTATTAACAAAGTTCTGGAGGAGCATGTGCGGATAATTAACCCGGCTGGCTTTCTTTAAACAATCACACCAACCATCCTATCAGCTCGGGAGAAAACCCCTACAAATATACAAGCCGTCTAACCCTCATTCTCTCTAACTTTTCGCAGCATCCCTCCCCCACCCAAGAGACCTCACCATCAGCCCGTTTTTACCTCAGTATAACGGGGGGAACGCTCTGGATTCGGGCAGATACTGGGCCTGGAGTCCTCTCTCAAGACAAGGGGGAGGTGATCAGAGTTCGGAAGGAATTGCCGAGCTCAGAGCCCTCTCACTGGGACAGCAAGCCGAAAACGCATACTATCCTTCACACCTTATTATCTGCGAGGCAGACTCGTGAAAGGAATATTTAGCAAAACTGCAGGGGAAACAGATTACGTGGCGTATCTAAAAGTCACATGATCATACCACGGTACAGTTGGGCTAGATTTCTCTTTACACTTCATCACAGTTGGTGATGGTCCTAGGAATGTTCCGATCGATTGGCCGCAAATTGGTAACAGCCAACTCAATAACTAAACTAGACCGATCTCACGAACCGATCACAATTTGATCACATCAACGCTTGAGGACATACATGACGAACGATTTGGTGCCGCAGTCATGTCATGGCCGTTGTGGAACTACTATCGAGAAACAATGAAAAATTTGCTATTTGCCCTGTATGTAGGGCCAATAAACTGTGTGTCTAATGCATTTAATACGAACGACCTGATATGGCACTTAAGTTTTTAAGTTTATGTACTGTAAAAATATAACATAGCAAATCAGAAATAATCGCAATCAGGATTTGTGCTCAGTATTCAATATCAGCAGCAAAACTCATCCTTAGATGTTACGCACCTCTACACCTGGTTCGCAAGCTGCAATAAAACCTAAAGAAAAAGTTAGGACAAAATAACCCAGATGACTTTCTTTTTTCTAAAGAACACAAAAGAAGATATTTTAATGAACATCAGTGACCAAAAAGCATTGACACCATTGACTGTATGGATTCAAAACCACTGAGACATTCCTCCAAATATCTTTTGTGCTCTGCAAATAAATATTCATATACAGGTTTTAAACAACATGAGGGTGAATAAAGGATGATTTTTTTTTATTTTGGGTGAACTATCCCTTCACGAATTGAACAATGTTATTCTTTCCCAAATGTGTCGATTTCTAAGTCGAATGGCAATGGAATATCGACATAACTGGAAATTGAGTGGATTTTAACCTTTTAAATCAATGCAGCCGAATTGCTCCTTTCACATTTGACCGGGCATTTTAAACTCTAATGGTCATTATAGGCTTTGCACCAAACGGTGGATGAAGACGCGAGAGACGTCTCCTCGAGGGGATGTATAAAATCCATTATGTGGCAGAAGAGCACAGTCCCTGAAGCAGCTCCTCTAATTTACATGAGCTTATTACAATGAGATACTCACAGGGCTTGACAATATACTGGCATATTATGAATGACCTTCTCTTTAACTGCAGTGAGGAGAAGAGGGGAGGGGAGGAGCACCAGTCCCAAAGGAGTGGGGTGTTTCCCCATTGGCTGTGTCCTCTCTCACCCATTTGTTTGTTCGGCAACACACTTTGCTAAGCCGATCGTTATCGAACACACTCGTGTGGTCTTGTACGCAAACGTGCGCAAATACGCAAGCATGGGTTACAGACGCGCTGGTGATATAACAGAGCCAAGAAATAATTTCCATGATTTACTGCATCCAGATTCCAGATAAGCAGCATTGTAAACAAAGATATTGTTGGCAATTAATCTGCTTATATAACCCTTCTGACATTGATTAAAACCTACCCGTCTCACACGATATTACCCAGAATTCAAACTAATAATTGACTCCTCTTGCAGCCAAAGTAACACACAGGGGACAGGGAGTACAAATGTCACAGGACGGTTATGTTAGTTAACTCAAAAACAGTAAAAATGGAAGTTGCCAAACCGAGATCCACTGTTGGGACGGTTTCAGGACAGCCACAACAGGACAGGATGTCCCAATCGCAGTGCATCAGTAAGTTACGCTGGGTTTGATTTAGAGTCGGTTTCCTTTGAACCACTTCTGAGAAGAAAATCCCTTCATTTCTCAGTTCACAGAGAGGCGGTAGACAAAAGCTCTCTCATCCCCGCATTCTAATCGCCAGCTCTGGGATACGCACTCGCACTCGCACACACATATACACAGCTTAACAAACACACTCAATCTCTCTCTCTCTCTCTCTCTCTCTCTACGAGCTGTCTCATCACGTTCTCTTGCCTTTTATCCCGTTCTAGTCGTGACACAGTCTAAATATCTGCTCCACCTTGACTGCTAATGCTGCTGCGCTCCACACTGCTCCACATCAAACACAATTTGGGTAATTGGTCACACTGCACTGGGTAATCCTTTGTTATTGTTGTGTTTATTTATATGAGAATGCTTGACCTTTGAGAGCAGTAACAGCAAACATTTAATACAGCAGTAGGGTCTCTCGTGCGCTTAACACAGGAATCAAAATGCTCCCGAAGCCATATGAGGTTTCTGATTAGTCTGTGTGTGTGTGTGCGTGCATGGCTTTGGGTTTTCCTTTCGAGTTTTCCTTTTTCAAACATGTTTTGTAGCAAACAGAACTGCATACTAAACTATTCTGTTGGATTGCAACAAATCTGAATCTGCACTGGAGTTGGTTATCAAAAATAAAAGGTTAGGAATGGGGAATTGATATAAAATTAAAATTTCAATCCTTCTCATCAATTCCTGTGTTAACTTGTGATCTGCTGATATCTCAATAAAGGACTTTTTAAAAATGTTACAAACTTTTAGAAACAAGAAACCAAATACTGCATGAAAACAAGTTCAAATTCACTTATAAGCAATACAACAGTAATATTCGTGCATGCATGTAAGAAAAGTTCTACAAATAGTTTTATGTGATAACCTGATTTGTATCACAGTTTCCGTGTGTCTTGTCATGCTGTAAGTCATTCACATCGCTGTTGGATGACTTTGTCACTCCTGAGGTTTACATTTGTTGAAAATCAACAGACACTGGACTGGATTGACCACAATACATCTAAAAATGTTCATTCAGTAAAACTTAATTTGTTCTGCAGCTGTATATATATTTTTTGCAGACCAGATAATAAGCAGGCTTGTTTACCACACAAGTTAATATCTTTTTCCAACTTTGGAGTTAAAACTGGGAATCAGTAAGAATTGGAATAGATGAGCAGAATCAGAATCGGTATTGCTAAGATACCCAACCCTGATGTGCACAAAATCAACAACAGAATCGATGTATCTACGAGGTCTCTACAACTGATAGGAGAACTTTAAATTTGGGCCCAAGGAGTGGGCCTGGGGAATTTGATGGGAGGTTGAGAACCAAAGGAATTTGGCACTATGGGGAGAGCTTGATGAATCTGATACTAAGCAGAGAAGATAGGGATTTTTTGAGTTAGTCACAAGCCACGTGACTCTATATTGCTTTATATAAGGATCTATCTTGATAACAAAAGATTCAGTACCCTACAAATAAACATGAGCAAAGAATTGTTGTCTAGATGTTAGTACAATGAGTATGCGGAATGCATTTGGATCTGTAAATAAAGTATTAAGGACCTGCAAAGAAGAAATACTTTGCTTTTAATATTGTCTGCATATTAGTGTGAATATTGCATCTGCCAGCAAGGGGAAATTGCAGAAGCTCGGCAGCGAACTGTGACCCAATGGAAAAGAAACTGTGACAGCGCCTGAGGGTTTCAGCACCACGGACAGAAACCGCATATTCCTGATTACCCAACATTCACTTTTTCATGCCAGTTTGTTTGGCCCAACTCTTTCATATGAGACGAGTAATTATAATTATAATAATTTACCTCTCAAATAGCTGCACATTTTCAATTATCTGTAAATCATTATTGTGGAGACACACGGAGGGCAACATTTTAATCATTCTAATTATGATAATAATCAAGATCTTCAAAAGAGCATTCAGTCACTTACGGAGGTGTAGAGGTACCCCTCGCTGTTCATGCCCAGGTAGAAGCCAGTCTTCGCTCCCTGAATCGCCACTATCCGTAGACCCACAGGAATCAAGTTGAACTGTGCTGTGGACGGAAATCAAAGAGGTGTGTGCTAAGAACCACATAAAACACAGGAGGAAGAATATATATCATTGTCAGGGATGTAAGGGGAACATATGGAGTGTGTGAGGAGAAACAGTAGGCAGGCAGACAATAAGTGTTTACAAGGTATATGGTTGACAGAGAGCGCTTTGCAACAAGATACATTCTGCAAGTTCTCAATACAACTAGACAAATGAGCCATTTACATTTTGCAGATGCATTTATCCAAAGCGACTTACATTGCATTATACTATAACATTTTTTTTGTATGTGCAAACCCTGGAATAAAACCCATGACCTTGGCGTTGCTAGCACCATGCTCTAAGCACTGAGCCACAACAAAATACAAAGGCCCTCATCCTACTTTTTACCCAATTAAACAGAGCTTCGCATTAACCAGAAAAAATTATTTGTAACTGAAATGGCCAAATAATAAGACTTAATTAATCTTGATTTTTAGTTTTTTGTGTATTTCAATGCTCATTTTGTCTCATTTTGTCTCATTAGTCATCTTCACTCAAAAGATGAAAGCGGCCCAAAAGGGGGCCCCAGCGGACTCACAAGCGGCCCCCTTTTGGGCCGCTTTCGCATTTTGTGGACCACTGCTTTACATGTCAGTCAGATGGTTTCTTCCAGTCCAGATAGTCCAGAAAAGGCTGCAATAAGGAACATACTCTTGCCGACAAAGGATAAACGGGCTTACATAGGATAAATGACTAACAGAGATGGCAAAGATAATGGCAGGAAGTGCGTGCATGTTGGAGTCCGAGAGACACTATCTGTCCCCAGTCTGTTGTCCTTAATAGAAAGACGGATACTGTTTGATATGTATCAGCCATGATACTTATCAAGAAACCATATTGCACATTTAAACAAACAGATTAGTCAAGAATCACAATTTTGTCACCATTAACTAATTTTCATGCTCCAGACTATCTTTTGTGTGACACAAGAGAAGAATGTTGGCACGATGGAAAATGTCTTCATGGGAAAGAATTATTTTACAAAATTTCTCCTCTTGTATTCAACAGAAGCACATGTCACAAGGGCGGAAATGTCTCAAGGGCATGTAAATGATGTCAGAATTTATATTTATGGATCTATAAAAATGAGAGAAGATAAACCGAAAATATGGGGAAGATTATTTCTACAATTAGCTGTCAAAGAGCCTGACATTTATATGACAGTATCTAACTAGTGTCCGACAGTATTTAGCACCATCAAACTCATCCCGTTGAGAATGTAGTGTTTTGGATCCATGAATGAATGAATGGAGGCATTTATATAGCCATTTATTGTGTATTGCTGTACACCATGTCAGAGCCACCGTCACAATGTTCATGGGACGCTGTGGTCGTGGGATTATTTAACATGTGCGACTGTCATCATTGCAACAGACAACCGTGACCTGTAAGCTAGTCCTTGACAAGCCACCAGGAATGTGCTTCACTAGTGCACACTAACAATTGCCAAGCCAATGTAATTGCTAATCTGTTATATGTACACACAAAAAACACAAGCAAAATAACATCACATGTCTGCCTTCATTGGTATGTTTTCCTTTCTCGCTTCCTTTTTCTGGGATGTTCTTGCGACTCAACGTGAAAAATGATTATTGTACCAATCAGTCAAGGACAGAGACCTCAAATTGAACTCAAACAGAGTACGTTGGTTTAAACAAGACTTGCATGAGTGTGCAGATCATTTTTAGAGGAACTAGAGGAAAAACATATATTGTGGAATTCTTATTGTGATTTTTGAAATTGTGTCTGGTTTTAAACCTTTTTTTGGTTTAACAAAGAACGACAACGTCCAAGAGTGAATAAGTGAATTACGTCCAGACATCTAATTCAAAAACACAGCATGGCCAAAAGTATGACATCCACTTCTAATTAATAGGATTGGCTGCACCCCTAATTTCAGTAAACGTAAATCTTTTAACAATGACATTCAAGAGAACTGTGTGCCTCCAACTTTGTGGCAACGGTTCTGTGAGATGCTTTTCTGCTCCAGCATGTCAATGTCTCGGAGGACAAAGTGAGGTCCAAATGATTTACTGAGCGGTGTGAAAGTACTGGCCTGTACAAAGCTCAGATCTGAACCCCACTGAACTCTTTTGGGAGTATTTGGAATGCTGAGCCAGACCCCCATCGGCCAACATCAGTGCCTGACCTTTTGATGCTCTCTTGTCTGAATGGCATCAAATCTCTACAGATATGTTTCGACATCTAGTTGAAGACCAATCCAGTGAAGTTGTTATAGCAGAAAAGAGACATCCAACTTTCTTTTAATGCCCCTGGTTTTGTTCGACAAGCACATGGGTGTCGTCTTTAGGTGTCCACAAAGTTTTGACCATATACTACAGATTGTCCCTATTAAAGGGATAGTTCATACAAAAATGAAAATTCTTTCATCATTTTAACACATTCATCTCATTCCTTCTTTTGCAGAACACAAGATATTTTGAAAAACATTGGTAACCAAACAACACCGGCCCCCATTGACTTCAATTGTATGGACACAAAACCACAGAGACGTTTCCCAAAATAGCTTCTTTTGTGTTCCACAGAAGAAAGACTCGCATAAAGGTCTTTAACAACGTGACAGAATTTTTATTTTGGGTAAACTGTTGTTGAGTAACTATTTTGGCTCGTGCTCGCTCATTTAACATAATTTTGTATAAAACAACTGTTCGATGCCTAAACGTAAATATAAAGCAGCAATAATCAGCATTAAACCATTAAGCTTGTCATTTCAGCTGAGAAAGTGCACCGAGTGTGATCTTCAATCACGTTACGGAGTGTGAATCTTCAAACTGGCACCAGTTACCGTAGGCTAAGTGTTATACACCTGGCCTTAGGCCTCACACACCGGACACATGCCAACACTGAGCTCTCAAATTAATTACAACGGACAGACAGACAGAAACGTGTGTGAGGAGACTCAAAGATGAAGAAAATGAGTGATGTGGACAACAGAAGTTTATTATACGTCCGTCTAGCGGTCATGGACACTCGCAGACGCGACACAACAAATAACAATGAGGCTTTCGAGAACTGACCAATCAGGGGTCGCGTTGAGCATTTCAGGTGTGAATAATGAGCGGGAAAGAGCACGTGCACACTCACAGAAGCAGCTGTTCTCGTCCCTTATGCCGTCCATGGTGCCATCCGGCAGCATCTGCAGGTAATAGCCGTGCTGGCTGTACAGGCGGGTGACGATGCCTTTCAGCTGCGGCTCTGCAGAGTGAGAACATGACACGCTGTTAGCCTGAGGAGAAAACATCACAGCTTGTGTTTTACATGCATGATAGTTTAACTTTACACGGAGTGCACGTCATGTTGTGCACAACATGAAAAAGATTTAATTTGGAATCCATACAAAACATCCTAGTCTAAACAATATATTAAAACAAAACAACAAATGCTCAAATACATTGTTCTTCAGTATAATCAAATCTCCATTGTGGTTAGACTAGTATTAACTTAGTTTCAAAAATTAATCCTAAAGGAAAAATAAAAAATTGAAAGAAATGACACAAATGTTAAAATACTTTAAAAGTATAAAGCTGTTAAATTATTGGAGATTTGTCAATAATAAATCTGGATTTGGGTAAATTTAATGATAAATGATGACATGAAATGGGAAACGAATGAGTACATACTGAATTCTTCAGTAATATTGACTTGATTGGGAAATCTGAGCTCAGTTTGTGAAGTCATTGAGATCTCTTCTAATAATAATAATGGAGAAATGTTTGAAATTTCTGGGTTTCATTTTATCAGAAGAATTTTCTGAGACCCAGAAAGTTGAAAGTTTAAGCAAAAATATCCATTTGCTCTCCATTGAATCTCATTGGTCTAGATTAAAAGCAGTGTATAACATTGTACTTTTCGAATATTCCATGTTCATACTGAGATATAAAAAATATCTCGTCTGTGATTTTTCTTATGGGCACTTAGAAATGTAAAGTACAGTATATTTAAATGTTATCAGATAACAACCATGTTGCATTTAAAGGGGAGGTCTGATGGAATTTCACTTCTTTAAATTTAGTTTTTGAGCAGTAAGGGGCTATTCCACTGAGGCACATTTACGTGGCTGAAAACGGCAGGACCTCGGCTGAAAACGCCCGCTGCAGGCGCAGCGTTCTCCCCAAAGTTTAGCATTTTTCACCTCTGGGTGCCCGGTTGAACGCCGGCGCTGATCGTGGGAAAATCGCATAGCACCAGCGCTGAGCAGAAAAAATAGAGTGCATGAGAACCCATTATAATTTCACATTTTGTCCGCACTGGATGACATCAGTGGTGACATCAGGTGTAGAAAGTTCCCAGAAAAGCGAGATACTTTCTTGAACAGAGATCAAGACTACAATGGCAACAAAAAACTTTTTTGTTAGTTAGTGACATCATAAATCCCAAAATAAACATTGCCCCTGCCCCTTGGAACACGAATTGGGAAATTGGCGGGACATCTAAACACAAGCTCTAAGCAATAAACCAATCACAAAAGACTGGCTCAGCTCGACCAATCAGAGCATTTCAGAAGGAGGGACTTCATAGAAGCAAAACTCAACAGCGACTTCAATAATGCCTAGAATATTCTATGGCATCAATTCTGGCAAATTGAGTCCACTAAAGGAAAAATTTCCAATTTCAAAAACTGAGCAAACCACAGTTGTCCACATTGACTATCGCTTCTCAGGTATTGACCAATATAGCATCACTATCCAGAACGCAGCTGTTACTCTTGAGATCTCCAAAAGACCTGAAGGGTCAGATCTGACTAGGACACCTATTCTAGACCAGATCATTATATGGACCAGATCATGATTTAGTCCTGAACTTTTGACATGCAACTTAAAACATATTCATGTAAAAATGCCCAAAGACAACATTTGCATTCTCGTGATCTATGATATTCCTTCTTAATCTAAAGCTTTGCATTTACTTTTACGGTTTTACCTCATTTTTAGTTTTAAAGAGAACTTCATGACTGACGGAAGTGAAAGTGCATCCTACTCCCTAAAAGATTTATTTGCATCGCACGTTTATTTATGAGACTGGAGGAGAACAACAGAAGCTGAATGTTTTATTAGCATAGTCCCTCTGGCCTACTTTGTGTTCATTTGACAAACAAGTGGGAAAGGAGCTTGTTCCGTTCTGTCAGCATGCAGGTTTTGAAATATGTCCCCATCACAAACCAAAAGTGTGTCATTACGCTTCTGTGTAAACACACTAGCTTTAAAAAACATGTTGTTTTTGCGTTAAGTGCTGTTTCTTTACAATCCATTCTGATGAAAGTTCTGATGAAATAAAACTCTCGGGGTAGCGGGGTAATTTCAAAGTCATTATCAAGAGGGGTGGGTTGGCTTGTTATGAGTTTCCACTGGGAAAATTGTGTCTTATAATTGTAAGCCCATGGAAACTGTGGGCTGCACTGGCTTGCAATATAACTCGCTGTTACCCAATCTGGTGTATTTATATTAAAAAAAAACCTTTAACCTAGGATTTCATTAACATGTTTATTTAATATCTATGTAAACATTTCATGTTTATTGGAGCAAAAACAGAACCACACGATTTAGTGTTTTAAACAGTCCCAATGTTTGTTAACAGGGTAGCAAATATTGAAAAAATATTAAATAAAACTACACATAATATTTATTTTGACCTCCTGAGGAGCACAAAGCTAATCTCTCATGACAGAGAAAATTAAAAAGTGGTTATCTGGAAGGGATGGCTTATGAGTTTCCACTGTGAAGAATATTAGTTAAAGGTTTATATTGTCTAATTGTGAGCCTGCTTGAAATATGGTCTGCATTTGTTTTGCTTTATCTGGTGGGGGTTTAATTATTTTTTTACTAAGCATCCCGCACAAAGAGAGAGTGAGGAAAGACGTCTTTGAATGTGTGGCATTTCTTCTCTTTGCTGTCACGACACCTTTAGTGATTCAGAAGACTATAGAATCTGCTGAACTTTTCCCAGGACCTATGAAAGCTCGTATTGATCTCACCCCCACAAATCCTGATAAAAATTCCACTGACACAAAGATGTTGCGAAAGCTCAGTGATGGTTTTCGCAGTAGTTCTCTTTTCTGAGATCATCAAGAAGGTATAGGTTGTTAGCAATAGGGAATTCTGTCTCTGGCACTTTCTAATGTGATGTGATGCATTAGCCATTAAACAAAGAAGGTAAGTGATCATTTGGCAGGCAAGGTGGCAAAATAGTTTATATACTCTCATTTCATTAGAGAATATAACTCTATATGTGTTGGACGAACATTAAACGTATACTTACACCCTCATTTGATAAGCAGCTCGAGCATGACAGGGCTAAGCAGAATCTCAGCTTATAATTCTCTTCAGGGTAGTGAAAACTATCCCGTGTTACTGTTGAACAGCCGTTAATATCACATCTCTTCATCACTGTATCCACAAACCAGGTGTGTTTTGTTCTAGCATAGTTCAACGATTTAAGTGTTTCCCAAAACTATTGTTCCAAAGATCAATCGCAAGCAGCATTGCAAAGTTGCGTGGATGGAACTACAGGTCTAAATTGAAATATAGACTTACATGCAACAAGCTTTTGATCAAAGCAATTAAGCAACATGCAGTGCATTCAATATCCATTATTCGAAATAAATACAAATTCAATGGTACATCTTTTAGTTTGTCAAGAAAATAGAAGCGCTGTTTTTTGAAAATTAAGCATGCCCTGCGTACTCTAGGACCCTGGGGAAACCCTTGGTGGAATGACGTAGGAGGACTTATGAAATTAATTAATGAAATATCATTAAATAAAACAACAGTTAACAAAAATAGGAAACAAAGGTTGTCCTTAAATGCAATGTATGTTAATTACAGCAAGAATTTGACTTTAATTTGATCTGAACGTATTTATTAGTAGACGACACGTCATTACCCCACAACCTGTGTGGCGTCATCAACTAAATTGCATACCCAACTTTGTTCAAACTATTGATCTCCGACAGAGATACTACGGTTTTGGGAAACAGTTATAACTACATCGTTAATTTCCCCATAGATATATTGTACTTTGGTGGTTAACCAACGAGTTATGCAGGAAACACAGCCCTGGCAGCATGACACAAAATGACAGCATGCACACACTAATTAAATCCAGTGTTTAATTGCATTTAATGCAGTGTGGAATTTCATGCTAACTTATTTTGCATCGCAACTTAACAAGATTTACTTAAGTAGATTTTTTGTAACTTAAAAAGGAAACTTTTTAGTTTAAAGCAAAGGGACTAAAAACTATATAGATATATATATAGATATAGAGAAAGAGAGAGAGAGAGAGAGAGAGAGAGAGAGATGAGCGAATAATGAGAAAGAAAGGATGACCGCTCTGTTCTCCCCCCTGGGTGCTGTTTATCCGGTGGAGGTGAGGTGTGTGTGGAGAGAGGTAGTGTACTGAGTCCAATTCCAGTCTGTTACAGATGGTAATTTTGTCAGAAATCACTGAGCTGCTGCCAACCCAACGCTGGAGATACAGCAAGTGACGGCTGGTGTGCTGAGCAGGAATCTTTCCTGTGAGGGCCAGTCACTACCTTAAACTCTCCCTTTTTATTTATCGCACACATTCACTCACTAGCTGTCACTGAAAGCTAATTCCTGTGGTAATATTTGATCCAGATTTAGAACAGGAATTTTTTTTATTAACAAGTTTTAGACAGACTTTTATTGTACATTTCTTTATTAATTGACCGGCAGAATAACAAATAATAATAAGACAACGAACATGAGGCAAGGTGCTTATTACCCCCATACAATTTCTACCCCCTTAAATCCCATCAAACTTTAACAATTTTACAACATAGTGCTCCGTAAAACAAACTCTCCACAACTTCAACACAAATAAAATAAATGAATAAACAGATAATTAAGTAAATACACAAGGAAAGTAAACAAGGAAAAACAAGTTATTCGTTAAAAAAAGGTAAATTAGGAATAAAAAAAACAATATAGTAAAGAAATAATGAGAATAATAGATAGTCTGTCTGTTCTTTATCCAGGAAAGGTTGCCATACTGTGTGAAAGGTCTCTAGGGAACCCAATATTGAAAATCTACATTTTTCCAATTTAATGCACTTGATAATTTCTTTGATCCATCAAAAGAAGGGGTGAGATATACTTCCATTTTAAAAGAATGAGACTTCTTGCTAATAGGGTTGTAAAAGCCAGAGCCTTTTGGGCTGGCTGTGAAAGGCCAATAATGTTTGGTATCCCAAAAATAGCGGAGAGTAGGATTAGGTCAAGATATATATCAAAGGCATTTTGCAGTGTTTTAAATATTTTGGTCCAGTAATCCACTGATTTTGGACAGTCCCATAACATACATGTATAAGATCTGCTGGAGAATGTTTGCAGCGATAACATCCATCGCTGACAGTGGAGTATTTCTTTGCCAGTCTGGCATTAGTATAATAACTCCTATGTAAAATCTTGCACATATAACGTTAGATGATAACGTAAATCTCTCTCACAGGCACTTTTAACATGGGCTGGGAGACCTGAGCCAATGCTACCACTAAGGTAATAAATGATAGAGATGCAATGTTTGCGCTTTGGTTGAAGCCTTAAAGCGGCCCTAACACAGAGGGTTTCTGCCAATCTCATATTTATCTTGAGTACCTATAGAGTAGTATTGCATACGTTGTATCTTCGACGAGTATTTAGTTTGATCAAATTTATAAAAGATAGATAGAGCTATACGATTACTTCCGAAATCATAGGGCGTGTGCGGGGGGGAGGGGTAGGCTGAACTAAAGCACATTGTCAACAAAACACAGACATCAGTTTCACTCACCGCATGTCCGGCATCTTTTAGTGCTGGGACGGCTTCATATATCAGTTTCAAACATTCTCCAAATCCAGCGTTATATCCACCGTTTATATAACATTCATCACCCAAATGCAGTAAACAAACTAACACCTGAATCATTTGGTGCACATTTTAACTTTGTAAGTAAGGCACTCGCTAGTAACGAACAAAAATATACTGGATAAAATGGATATTTATCTGCAACAGCCACCCAATCGATTTATCGTTTGCCGGCTATGAAGATGGACTCGATCGTGTTTAGTGCCTGTACACCCGTGAACGAATCACTACAGGTAAAACATTTTTCCAACTGAAATAACGTTACACGAACGCACTGACGTATAACAAAACGGCAGGGACTTCTGCTTTGTACCATCAAACCTTCAAGGCAATTTTTGGAATCGTAATTTTGAGAACATTGACCACTTCTGTCACATGACAATGTTTCTAGGCCGCCAAACTTGTAAACAAATCTAGTGCAATACATCAATGTTTCTATCGACGCCGTTTCCCTAATGTATTAAAAGTAAATATATTTACTTTTGCCATTTGCTGACTCATAAGGTGAATGTTAGCTTGTAATGACTCGTTTGGGATAAATTCATGAAGATGAGAAGTTAAATTACATGAATATTCTTTAGTGATTGATATACATTTGCATATATGTAACCGGTCGATCCAGCATGGGAGTCAGTAACTCTAGCGAGGAGGCTAAAGACCGCAGTCTCTAGCGTCTGTCGCTAGAGCGTCCTTGAGGCCAGGGAGTGAGGTTTTACATACTGCACAGCTCTTTACTAGCTTGCCTCTGTTACATTCATCCCCCAAACCTCACTCCCAATCCGGCGTCAAGGACGCTCTAGCAACAAACGCTAGAGACTGTGGTCTTTAGCCTCCTCACTAGAGCGCCCGACTCCCATGCTGGACCGACTCGGGTCGAGGCCCTCTTAGAGCGGTGCAGAGCATTCCGGTTGCATATAGGCTAGTCAGGGCTGGCAAGGTTACTTGTATTTATTAATGTATTTCACACAGATTACAAAATACATGATTTACAAAGTAATCTGTGACGTATTTAGTTAGATTACACAAATGTTTTAACTTAATCTAAATACTTTAGAATACTTTGGAATACTAATAAGGTACATAAAACAAAGGGATCGTCAAACAGAGGACTTATTATTTTAACAGGATCCGTTTTCCCGTTTTTTTTCTCATTGGACATTATAGTGCACACTTCCAAGAAAATAAATCTGAATAATGAGTTATAAACACAATTGTGAGGGAAAAATCAGAACTGTGAGACAAAAAGTCGCATTACCTACACATTATTTAAACCAAAAAGTCACAAACAACTATCACACTTATTCAGGACAGTACTAAAATATTATCATGTAATGTCTTTGAACCCAGATCCCTCTTATTTCGTTAAAATTATTCAAATTTGCATATTGGCTGGGGGTTTGAAATTTATGACCAAAACTGCTTTTTATAATGCTTTTGTAGATTGTCAGAACTAGAGAATCACAAACAGTTAGTGTTTACATTAATTGCTGCTTACAGTTTATATTAATGTTTAAATGACATTAAAATTCCAATTAATAACTCAGGTAATTTAGGATTACTGTAATTTGATTACCAACTATTTAAAAGTAACTGTACTGAAATACAGTTACTAAACTCAAAAGTTACATGTATTTCATACTCACCAGCCATGCATATAGTTTTACTATAAATAAACAAGTGGTTATTGTGGTAAAAGTAAATTGTGATTACTATGTTTTTTTCACAAATAAAACTTAAAAAATGTAAGATGTGGTGATTGGTTCCTATAGTTAAACCTTTGTTTCTTTTACACTATTTTACTATACATTCAACTTTTAATTTAAAGTATTCAATATATTTAGATAATGATGGCTTACACACTACAGTGTATAGACTCCAGAAAGAGCAGTAAAATACAGCAGTCATCATCATTGCTGCCTCATTAAAATAAATAGACACATTTTGCAATGTTTTCTTTAATGGTGCATCACTTTTATTTATTAATTCTTTGACTAAACTCCTCCCTCTAGCAATGAATATTTGGAAATGTCAGCTTTTAGAGTGCTTTGCAATGCTTTTTCACTTGTAATTTGGACACCATCCGGATACATCAGGGTTTAAAAACTGATCATGAATGTCATTAGCGACAGATAATTAGCAAATTGGCATGCATCACATTATGTTAGCATGCAATATACATTAAGGTAAAAAGGTTGATCACAGATACTACTAAAAGTGTGTCTTATGAAGGTCTTTGGTCAATTTTACTCTTTGTAAGAATTCAATTGTTGCTTTTGACTAAGTTAAAATGTTAATGTGAAGTGATCTAACTTTCTTCTGACTGATAAACCCAGACATCAACTTTTTTCTGCATTATTTTCTTTGCTGGCAAACTGCAGTAGCCTATTTCAGCAGAGGACATGCCATCTGTTTTTGCTCTGTTCATGAATCACTTCACACTTTGGTCCCTTGATGTTGTTCATTGTCTGAATACAGCATATCAACACGAGATTGAAAGTGCCTTTTTGCTGCCAATTTGTTTGAAACAGAGCTTAATAAACTTACTGCAAAATAAATGTTTTGTCTAATTTGAGATTGATTTGTAAATATCAACAATAGTTAGACTGACAAAGTTTGTCTCATCATTTGCCCTAATGATATTCCAACCCGTATGACTTTCTTTCCTCTTTGTATCACAGAGTGACAAAAATTAATGAATTCCCAATTGTGTAGATTGAATACATTGTCAACACATTATGACTCAATTGTCAAAATGTTAATGTGAAGTGATCTAACTTTCTTTTGACGGATAAACCCAGATATAAGCTTTTATTTGTATGCCTTATTTCCTTTGCTGGCAAACTGCAGTTTTTCAGCAGAGGACATGCCATCTGTTTTGTTAAGTTCTTGAATAGTTCCCACTTTGGTCCCTTGATGTTGTTAGTTGTCTGACCACACCATATCAACACTGGATTGAAAGTGCCTTTTTGCGTCCATTTTGTCTGTAACAGAGCTTTATAAACTGACTGCAAAATAAATGTCTTGTATGATTTGAGATTCATTTGTAAATATTATCAACAGTTCGACTGAAAAAGATAGTCTCATCATCTTCCCTAATGATATTCCAACCCGGATGACTTTCTTTCCTCTTTGTAACACAAAATGACACGAATAAATGAGTTCCCAGTTGGGTAGATTGAATACATTGGCAACACATTATGACTCAATTGGCTTTTCTTCTTTCGTTTGTCCAATTCATTCAATCAGTTCTCTCTAGACTTTTTGCATATTTTTCATAGCAACAGATCATATTCTCCATATTGTTTGTGGGAATATGTTTCTCTCTCCCCCCCCACCTTACCACGATCCCCTTTCACCCCTGGCTTTGTCTAATTTAATATCACGCATCGATAACTTTTAATTAATATGATTGGCTGTGGGATTCTCGTACCGTTTCATTGTGTTTCTCATGCTCGCTTCTGTCAACCCCAGTGAAGCAATTGAACAGCTAACGTACATACATGCGACAAAATCTCATATCCTTCTCTCTGTGTTCCCCTGGGAACAGAATTTGAGCGATGCTGGTTTTGTAGGATTACTGATGCACAGATATTCCCCACACTGGCTAAAATGATATAAATGTGTGTTTAAGATGATCAATCTTTTCTCTCTCTGGTTCTTCCGACTTTGAATTTGATTAGTATCTTTTGGCCAATTACAAAATCAACACGCAAACTGTTACATGCACATTTCTGTAAGGAGTAACTGCTTTCTGTATCGAAAAGGGTAGCTGTTTATTTAAAATGCGGCACTGCCTGTTCTGCTTCTCAAAGACAGCAAATGCAATAAGCGAGATGAGACCTCTGTGTGTGCGTTCAATTATGTGTATGTGGTTTGATCAGCCACGCTGAAACGGAGCCAAAAGTTGCACCCTAATTTTACTGCTGGTGTACGGAGACGGTTTGATGAATCGATAGAGGTTAACTGTGCTATAGCCTTATGTGTACGTAAGTGTGTGCGTGCATGAAATGCATATGTGTTTGTGTTTCCTTGTTGGAAATCCTCCTTGACGGGTTAGTTCACAAAAAATAGTTATTTAATCACAGTCTTGTTAAATGGTGATTTACTTTCTTTAATGGAACTTTGTCACTAATGTTGTAGAATGTTCTTTGAATTAAAATGAATAGTGACCGAGGCTGTCATTCACAAACATTCTGCATCTTTTTCTGTACCACAGAAAACGATTTTTCTGTTGCTTTAAAGGTATCATTCATTTACATTACGCATTTTGGCAGATGCTTATATCCTAAGTGACTTACATTGCACTACATATTTGTTTCTAAGTATGTTCAAACCCTGTGATCGAACCCATGACCTTGGCATTGTTAGCACCATTCTCTAACCACTGAGCTACAGGAAAGCATTCACCTGTTAGTAATACATTTGTCATCATTTATTCACCCTCATGTTGTTCAAAACTAGTATATGATATTGGTGTCTGCTACACAATTGAAGATATTTTGAGAAATGTCTCGGTGGTTTTTTGATTTAATGGTGGACAGGGTTGTTTGGTTACCAACATGCTTTAACATTTTTTTTTTATTTTTGGTGTATTTTGCAGAAGAAATAAAGTCATACAGTTTTGGAATGACATAATAGTGAGTAAATTATGACAGAAGTTTTAGGTGAACCATCCCTTTGAAGCTGTGTTCTCGGACATGCTAGCTGGTTTATCGTGTAAGAGGGCCATTAGTTGCATGGTCAATATGGTGGTTTTTCTATTATATGATTGAGTTTTCTTATATAAAATGACACATTTAGTTAGTTATACGTTTCATGTATTCTTATGAAATAATATTGGGCCTCATGTATAAGTATGAGCTCTTGAACACCTGCTTGAACAAAAAACATCTTATCTTAACTGCACAAACACCACAAATCATTTCTAATAAGGAAGTTTGGTTTGTCGCATAGAGTCAAGGACGCTGGTATCTCTAAACAGTGAGCTCATTTATAACAAAGCTAATGTTAAGAGTTTGAACACTTGAACATCTGCACACACACCAAATATCTCTTAACACTAAGACGAACTCCCCACACACTTTTGTAGAGAAGTTTAATTAAATCAAATACAACCAAGGACACTTTATTATCGCTAAACAGTGAGCTCATTTTTAATAACAACATGGTTAAATCATGTATCGTCCAAACCTCCCCGGAAAGTGTCAAGATAAAGAGGCTCTTGTTTTTGAGAGGTGCACGCGACCAAATCTTAATATGTTAGGCCGGAAACTATGAGCGCAGAGGGACGGGCTAATGAAAAGGTGATATCATATGAAAACTGATTGGAAGAAGATGATTTCAGGTAAACATGATTGGTTTAAACTGTGATAACAACTTGAAAACAATGTATAAAAAATGGAGTCAGATGTGTATTCGTTGGGCATCGTCAGATGAACTCTGTATGTCCCTCTTTGACTTGTTCGAATAAATTAAAGATTGAAAACTTTGAAACTTGGCTTCTTCGTGATTTCTCTCAACATTTCATGATCGAATTTGCAGCTATCACGTTGTTGAAACAGCTTGAGCGCCTTACCCTGGTATAACCAGCAGTAACTGGTTTGTTTCTGGTCCAAGATACCAGATTGCCTACCACATTTTATGGACCAGCTAGCATGTTTAAAACAACAGCCGGATTTCTGTGCGTTTTTTATTTTGTTTATGTGTATGAGAGAGGTTCTGTAACAGAGTGTTAAAATGTCTGGTACGGTGTGGCCTGCTGCTTTATAGCTGTGAGATGCAGGCTTACCCCATAATGATAAGAGAGTACAGAGTAATTACAGGCGCTGCTTCAGCGAGCAGCCAAGGGCATCTGTGGCTCCCCTCCCTGACTAAGGCCAAACTACCAGGGCTTCCCTCAACCTTTATTAGGACTCCCTACCAGGTTCTTTCTCCCTTCTGTCTCTTGCTCTCTGCACCTCTCAGCAGTTTTACAGTCTTATCTCTCCCCTCTCTCACCATTATCTTTCCGCCTCTGCCCTCTTTCTCTTCTTCATCAAGTCTTTTCTCCTTTCGATTCTCATACCCTGCTTGTCATTCTTTTGATCTCTCTCAATCGTGACCGCTTTTGCCAGGAAGGATGTGTTCCTGGTCAGCATCTTTTGCCCTGTCCTGGATTAATTTTGCAGTTTAACAAACAAAGTATAGTCTCCGCAATGTCAGTAGCGTTAACCCTTACCATAACGAAGTATGAATTATTTATAGAAGCTTTGACTTTTCATTCTCCAGTTCATTTACCTCTATGCCCGGTTCTGTGCTTTTTGCCTGTCAACATATAAATTATTTTTGTCAATGATCTATAGGAATGTAGCCAATGATAATTAGCATAATGTCACAAATTTAATTAAATAGAGACCATTTGTGTGTATCTAGTAGATATGCCATCTTACATGACATGCCGTAGAATGCATATGGCATTCAGGAAATAATAATCGTACTGTATTATACATCATATTTTCAATAAATAATGTAAGGTGAATGAATAAATAGTAAAATCCACCATCTGTTACATTATCATTCATTGCAGTAGGGAATATTGGTTCAGGAACTCGTCATACTTGACCGTCAGACCTTTTAAATTCTTCTTTTCATCATCAGATATTGCCTTTCTTCTTGACCTCCCTTGCTTATCTTTCCGCACCCTCTACCGCATCGACGCTTTTTACTTACATCTGTGTGTTGGGTTCGCTGCCTGAAATATCAGCAAAAGTGAAAATAGCAGGAATAAGTAAAGAAGGCACCCATGTGAGCTGCTTTTGCACTCGCACATCTCTCAGAGACTTTCGAAACACATTTCTATCACAAGACGTGAATATCATATTGAGTACTACTGCTTTTCTTGAAAACAATATTTTGGTACCAAAACCTGCTTTTTTCTTATCCGATTCATAAAGTATGTACAATAAAAAAATCTTGTTTTAGGGCAACTGAATATTTAATGAAATCAGCAAGTGGTTCTCAATTTTTTCTTGAGTAAATGTTATGCTATGCTATGGTGTAGTCAAGCACACTCTTCAAGAACATGTTGGATGTGTTTCCATCCTTAATCCTACAGTGCACCAGGTACAACATCAAAACAAACAGTATATAAAAATATTTTTTTTGCTTGTATATTAGTATTATTCTTTGAGGGATTGATGATCCAGTCAGTCTTTCTAGGGATTGTATGTTTGACAAGACTCTGTCAATGTCATTCAGAGACCTCACGGACCGTCCCCTGAGACGACAGGCACGTCCCATTCTTTTGTTTTGAATTGACAAAATGAGATGGAGAGGCAGACTGAAAGAATGGATAAATGCTGACTAGCAAGCATTGAAATACTGTATAGCACGCTGCTGAACGTTCAGAATTTGAATGAAAGGTGATTTAACATGCCGGTTAGATTACGGTACTTGCGGTGGAGGACGTGTTCTGTTTAAGTATAAAGCAATCTGAGTATCTGGGATGGCAGCCCACCAGTAATGGAGCCTTGCTCGCTCATGACGTCAACACCAGGCTCTTAAGTGCTCAGAAATTACTGAGGTAAATGTCTACTTTTTCTGTCTGCTCCTCTTTATCCTCTGCCCCACGCGTACACGCACTCCTCCTTTGTGTGTGTCCATCTTGTTAGAGGTCAAACTCAATCTGTCCTTGTCAGGTTTAATCAAAGTATCCACAAATTCAATTTCAACCGCTGTGTGAGAGAGGCTATTAAGGCATTCTTTGTCATTCGCAATGTCATTAGGGAGTGAGACAAGAGGGCAGGAGGGTGTTTCCGATTTTGATGCGTTTACTCATCGTTTTAGGGGGGATAAAGCTTTCCGTCACTCTCAAAAGGTGACAGAAATCATTCATTGCACTCAAGACTAAATGCTTTAAAAAGCACACTGTTGATGGTAAAGTAACAACAAAGCTCTTAATAGTATTTATTCACCTTTATATCATTCCCAATCACAACCTGTATATAACATACAAACAAGCAGCATATGCTGTTAACTTTCGGAGCCCTTTTTGAGCCTACACATGAAAACGCATGTTGGAACTAAAATGGCGGTAACTCATGAATTCTTTTCAATACATACAGTTGGTCTCGTTTGAAAAAAGAAAAGTAGCTGATTTATGCTTTAAAGAAAAATCACACACACACACAGAAAAAATAAAGGTATGCTGTTAGGTTTATGGTAAAAATAAATTAAAAAGGTGTCTGTTTTTCCTTGATTAAAAAATACATTAAAAAAACACAGGTCACAAAAGGATAACAAAAATCTAAGCACACTCTTTATAAAAAATCAATTACTCTCCCTACTTAAATTATTTAAAAAAATGCCAAAGAATCTGTATTCTAGAGTCTTAGACCTTTCCAATGATATATAGTTTGTCATGATTCGATGGAAATTACATGCACAATATTGACGCAAACTTAGGTGTCCCGTATACGGAACGGGTGACAGTTAACAGGCTACGTGATTTAATACAATTTTGGGGAAATTGTCTATCTCGTATCAACAAACTTTTGTTGTACCAATGTAGCCTATATAGCCATAAACGTGTCACATGCTTTCAGATTGTATTATGATAATCAGTTAAGTTTTGGTTATCCTTGGACCTCGCCAATGTTTTTTTTTCTACTTTTTGGTATTTTTCATTGTAAAACAAATTTGTGTAGCAGCCTATAACATTCCTATGCCTGCCGTTGATTCTTGAAATGTATGTAATCATACAAACTGCGTGCATATTTCATTAAGTATGTTTTACCATACAATGTAATTGGCAATCAGACATGGTTAATGTAACTTATTTAGTACTATAACAACTGGTATCTAGCAAATGTATGTACACATTCTGAAACATATTTATACACATGTCCCTACAAAAGTCCAACAGGGAGTAGATTAAATGCATTTTGTTCTTTTACCACACAGCGCCTTTGGCTCTTCAAAAAGATAAAGCATTCTTTATTCTGTTCATTACTAAGCTCTGCCTCACCCACTAATTTTAGAAGTTTGCCCCAAATACCAAATCCGTCATTGCAATAGTACTCCTTTCCCCCATATTTCTTGACCATTTTTGAAATCTCATAGCCTTTATTAGTGTTTTGCTAGTCTGTCAAATCTTTTACCACATATAATTTGTTTCTTTAGCATCATCATGGCATGTACTGTACTGTATGTTACACTTTTTCCAGGATGAGTTGACTTTACTAATCATACGCATATTGTATTTATATGATGAATGTTGCCTTCTCTCATCTCTTTCAGACAAATAAAGCCCTAATCTGATCTCTTCAGAACTGATGGACCTTCCCCCCATCTGCACGCTATGTCCAGCATTCATGCCTGAGGTGTGATGTATATGCTGCACGAAAATAACCCACCGAAGCAAAATCATCCACCAATAGAAAATCATCAATCACTTCAGCTTTAGTTATCTTTTCCATCTCAAATTTAAATTCTTTGAAAGATTATGGAAGCCTTCTTAATCTTCGGTTGTGTAACGGCATAAGCTGATGTTTGGCGTCCTCATTATCAACAAAGAAGTCTGGGAAACTCGTTCGGCTTCAGCTGCACACCAAAAAATAATCGGATATTGCTTTCATACAGATGGTGGCGAGCAGCAATTGCCAGAGCTCGGATTTGTCTGGAACCGAGCTCCTGGAATTGCAGATTTGGAAGACATTTTGGGTGCTTCCGTTGTCGGGTCAAACATGAGACTCGGGAGTCTAAACTAGAAGCACTAGTACCCATCTGAAACCTGACAGATGGATAGCACACAAATTATTCATTTATTAGAGTTCAATTCATATTAATGGCCCTCTTGTGGAGGATAGTGCAGATTAATGCTGTTAGCTCTGAGAACGCATTGGTTAATGTTAACACCAATAAAATATGTGCTGTAGAAGCCATTAGTCACATCTAGGTTCTTTTCCCTGACACATTATTAAACTCTTTTGGATGGTCAATCACACATCGTCCAACTCAACCCTGACACACAGATCGATAGTGTTAACCGCCCGGTAACCTGATGCCTCCATGTCTTTCGTTTCTGTCGTTTTTTTTTTCAACTAATATCTCCATCCATTTCGGCCTCTAGCTTCATCCAGGAGGACCTGAGAGGTGTTGATCTTTTCGTTCATTTGTGGGCTAACAATCTAATTAATGAACTGTGTTAATTACTTGATTAGGTAGTGTGTGCTAGACCACAGAAAACAAACTGAATTCTGTTAGTTTGGCTGTACCAGCGGATAGATAATCAATACCACATTTATAATAGTTTCCAAGTTGGCATGAAATGCATGTAGTTGTTTCTTATGAATTGGGACGAGTGTATGAGTGATATGACTTTCTGAATTAGGAAAAATCTATGATGTGGTTTGGTGGCATAATTTGGGAATATACTGAATTGTTGGAAGTCTGGCCATTGGACAGTCGGTTTAGTCACGCCTCAGCTGAGATATTTCATATTGGCTACTTTAGGATAGAATATCACGGCACATAAGTTAAAAATTATCTGCACAGATAAATAATATATAATAAACACTGCAATATTTCATAAAAATGTAAAATAATAAAATAAAGAGTACATAACTACTTATTTTTAAGGTCCTACTTTGGTTCATGGAGTGTCCAACTAAAAGTTTATGTACATAGGTGTTAAACACTATTATTACGGCATAATAGGCAGTTATTCTACCTTACTTCTTGACCGACTCTCAAATGATTTGTTCCGCGATTCATCGATCTAATCCCCTCCTTTCCGCTAGCCTAGTCTGATGTGATTTGTCTATCGCCAATGAGGCTTACGAGGTACAGTGTACAGTGGGAGTAGAGTGAAGTTTTTGCAGGCTGTCCTAGCAAAATGTAGTCGGGAACTATATGTAGTGACATAAATTTGCGGTGGTTCGCGAATCTGACTAGGACGACTCATTTGTGTGATTCAGGGTCGAATCCCTTTTTTCCGAGCCAATAACTTTGTTATTCATTCACCTTCGGATTTACAATTTAGCAGACAGCTTACTTTTAAACACTGCAACATTACACACTGCTTGAAATGTAATTTTCTTGATCTCATGTAGAGATGGACCGATTCATCGTTTTTGCCGATTAATCGGCACCGATAATTTGAACTATCGGCAATAATCCCCACCAATAGTTTTTCCCGGTTGCCTTTGATCCAGACATAGCAGGGAAAGCTCTACTGTGATAAGATGGTGTAGATCTCAGAGTATATTGTAAACAACGACCTCTAGAGGTCAAAATAAAACTGACAGATATAGTGGTCGACCTCTAATCTCATGTTATGTACTCTTTAATCGTATACGTTTCAAGCTACATCCACAAATATGAAAAAAACTAAATAATCATTTGCACTAAACATGTTGTTATCGCTTGTTGACAAATCACATCTGCGCTATGAGAGTGGAAGTGGCTTAGCTGGCTAAGATTTCATGTAAGTATATCATCACTCTGAGTGCATATTGTCTAGTTGTTGTTTAATAAAGAATTATGATTGATAACGATTTTGGAATTAATTGGAATTATTTCAAACAACTGATCAACACAAAAATTAAACGCTGATTCGTCTCAAATGATGGACAAATGTAAGAGTACTTGCAGTGCAAGGACGGTGGATGCAAATACTACATTATCACTTTTTGTCTTCTTAAGGTGCAAAGTAATTGTGATTATCTGAAATAACTGTGGTTAAGTCAAATAACCTCAGTCGGACAATTGTTTAATAATCATGACAGCCATGACCACAGAGTAAATGTTTCCCTCTAATTGTAAAAAAAAGAATTTTAGTAAAACGCATATTGTGGAAGTCTAAGGGACTGAAATATTTTAGAGCTGACACTTTTTTTCTTTTTTTTTAAATTAGATTTGTGGTTAGTCTTTAAAAAAATTATTTAATGTTTATCCCATAATAATTGTTCCCTACAGTCTTTCATTTCAAGTGTATAACTGTACACTCAGTCTTTGTTTGTTAAATAATTTTATGTAGTAATCAATAGAATTCATTGTAAAGGTTACCTTATCTTGAACCCAACAGTCCTCAAAGATAATACAATTTATGTGTTTTTCTAAGGAGGTTTACGTATATCATTGCAAAAAATAAATGAGCAAACCCTTGGTGCTGTGAAAATATTGACTGCTATTTTAATATACTACCTGCCTATCATTTTTCAGCATTCCTTGCACTTGCCCTTCTGTTTCTGCATTGATCTGTTTTTTTCATGTTTTGTGTTTCCACCTGCCTATCCTCCTCTTTCTCCTTTCGTCCACCTTCTTCCTTCTTTCCCCACTTCCTTCCTCTTTGTGTTACTATCTCATCCTCTGTCTCTTTCACTCTCTCTTTCTTTCTGACCCCTGGCACTCGGAGTACTCGGATGAGAGGCTACCTAACACTGTGCAGTGCGATCAGGTGTTGTCGAGTAAGCGAGATAGAGCCCATCTTCAACGGTCAGCTTAATGGTGTCCTCCTTCAGCGACACGTCCTCGTGCCCTGAGCGACTCCTTTACTCTTAACCCAGTCTGCAGAACTGCTGCATTCTCCTTATTGCACATCTGCAGGCCTTCCCTCACTTTGTAGATATATTAAAGGTTGAATGAGCGCCGGACCTTTACATAAATACAATTACCGTAAAGGGATAGTTCACCCCAAAATCAAGTTTCTGTCATTATTTTCTAACCCTCTTGTAAGTTTAAACCTGTATGACTTTCTTTCATCTGTAAAACACAAAAGGAGATATTTTGAGTAATGTTCGAAAACAAAAAACATTGGTCCCCATGGTTTTCTGTTGCCAACATTCTTCAATATATCTTCTTCTGTGTTCTGCAGAAGAAAGTGATACAGGTTAAAAATGGCAAGAGGGTTAGTAAACGATGACAGAAACTTTATTTGAATTCAACCAGAGCCATTGAAAAACACAGTTACCACACTCGATCTCACCAACATGTGGTCAAGTGGTTCATGGATCGCTTAATATTTGTAAAAAAATAAACGTGCTGTCAACCTATTTGAATTAATTTAATCGCATTCTGTGTGTATGGTCGGTCACAGTGCAACAGTGAAAAGGGACCCCAAGGAAACAGTGTCGCGCTGCGCAGCGTTCCGCACGTTGTTTAAGCGACATGCACCGGTAATGTAGACTGTATATTAAAAATTCATAACAAAAACACACAATGGTATCCGGTATGAACCGGTATATCACCCAGCACTACTTCGCGTTGTTTCAAATCTGATTACATTTCTTTGTTCTGATGAACACAGAGCAAGATATTTGAAAGAAGGCATGTAACCAAACACTTCTTGAAAACCATTCACTAACATAGTATTAAAGGTCTCATAAACTGTACTTGTTTATTGTTTTATACTGTTATATGAGGTCTTTTGCGTGGTTTTTACATTTTAAAAAATCTAAATCAATAAGTAATAGGGTATTTTCTACATGGGTTTTGAGGCAAACGCTCGCTTTTAACCAACGTTTAAAATAAAAAGTATCCAGCCTACGCCAGCCTTTTTAACATTTTCACCTAACTTTAATGGCACACAGTAAATTTTTTGTAAAGAATATATGGACAAACAATATGTCAAATGAAAGAACAGAGTCTCTGCTTTTAAACAAAATAAACCGTATTCTTCTATCTTCATGTGTTCTTTCTTTATCACTCCTTAGATGTGGGTAGGTTTCTTCAAAAATGCATCACTTTGATTAAACAGCTGAGACAATTAACGTTTTTTGTCAAAGATTCCGCCCAGATTACACTCAGAACAATCATTAAAAGTTCTAGGTTCTGGGATTCTGTACTTTTTTCCCAAAGGTGTGTAATAGCGTCACCTGCTGTATAACAGTACAAGCACCAATTGCCGTAATAACTCGTCTTTGGCGGGGAACCGTTTTTTTTAAATGACAAGATAACTCGTCAACGGCGGTGAAAGAGTTAACGGCATGTTTGTTTATTGCCTGCTCACTGTATCTTTCTGTGGAGAAGGTGTTCAACCTATCAATGTCGTCATAGATAGGTGCATTCCAGGATGTGGCGTTCGCTGGGCCTGGTGTCAGCAACAGACATAATCTCAGTAACAAGGGCTTTTTAGCTCTAACACTTACATGATGTTCACGTGAATACTATTTCCTCTTATATAACAAAAGATCGTGTTAAAATTGTGATTTTACCACAATGTGATTTTTTAAGTCATCACTCCTTTAAAAATCATAGTAGGTCTTCATCAGAACAAAGAAATGTGTTCATAGATTTGGAACAACCCGAGGGGGAGTAAATAAAGACAGAATTTTCATTTTGGGGTGAACTGTTTCTTTAGTACACCACACTTAGCTTATAACAAAGATTTTTAAGTTGCGTTGTTGGGTATGATTTCATGGGAAATGTCAGTTTGACTTCATTTGACTGAAACACATGTAAAAATAAGTACGTTACTTGCAGTTTTATGTTTGAAACAGAGATGGCGATATAGAAGCAGAAGTTAATTCAGCTATTTTAAGTTTGTTTATAAAGGATTAATAGATAATAGCGAATGAATGCCCTTTTTTTACATTTATTATGTCTTTCACTAAGGTCACATCCCTGCTGCCAAAATAGAAATTTCTATACTTCTGTTATTTGTTCATGTGGACATTATTCAGTCCGCTTCTGTAAACTGTGAACAGAACAATCCTTAACTCACGCCTGTTAATAAACACTGTCGTAGTTCCCAAACATTGACTGTGTGATAGCCCCTATGAGAGGGGTTTTCTTGCTCTTTTACTGATGTTAATCACCTCTCTCTCACTCCCTCTTTCTCTCCTTAGTTCTACAAGATTTGTTGGTGAATAAAACCAAACCCTCGGTTGAAGCCAAGTGCTTCATAAAACTGTAAAGGTGTAAAATAGCCTCTGCTATTAAGAGAATTGTGTTTGTGTGTGTGTGTGTGTCACGTTTCTATTCCATCTCCAGCTTGCGTGAAATTGGGCACTGGGCAAACGGAGAGGGTGATCATTGATTAATCAGTATACATTAATGAGCTGCATCGATCGAGAGACCAGTACACTCAGCGTCGACCTGGCTGCCATCTTAGCAATGCAGGGGAACCCGTCCTAAACCAGAATAAGGTGTGCAAGACAGGTGTGCAGAGGTCCAGATGGGGCTCGACATTGTTATGATGGACGCATATAGTTCACTGACCCGACAATGCAGCAGTGATCCCATGATCCTCCACTGCTGTGCCCAAGTAACGGCAAACAATTTGTCCATTTTTGGCTGCTTTAGAGCTGAAATTTTGAAGCAAAACCCTGAGAGGTCACAGCATGAGGTGCTTAGAAGTTTTATTTTGCATAGGATGGGGATAGAGTTGCGATGGAAATATCATTCACACTAATAATGCCATAAGAATGAATGTGCCTGAGCCTGTTTTTGTATATGTCTACGTGTGTGGAAACACATTTTTGTGTATTCGGCCACATTATACTACGGTACTGAAACGTAATGTGATAATGTGTTTGGTAGATTTCAAAGGAACGTAAATATTATAGAATAGGGTCCCAGGAGCCTGACAGGCTTTCAGAGTTACTTCAGTGCCATAACAAATACACAAAAACACACTCTCTTTCATTCATTTTCTCAGTTTTTCCCTCTCCGTTTTTCGTCTTCTACATGCATTAATAGCCCTGATGATTGCATCGCGGTGCATTTCATGTTCAATGGCGAGAGCGATGGATAAAAAGCCAGATTAATATCCCTGATTATAATCATTTTCATTTATGTACAAAACACCCACTCCCTCTTTCTCTCACACACACACACACACACACACACACACACACACACTCACTCACTGCTTAATCTCTGTATCTTTCCTTCAGTTTTGTTTTGCGTTGACTGTTCTTTCATCCACTGTGTAATAAATCTCAGGCTTTGGCGTCAATTTCATAATCAAACTCTGGATATTTACATAAGCACTTTGGTCCCCATCTTCACCCAAAGACTCAAAGGCTAAGCAAAGAGAGGTTGCCATTTCAATAAAACATGAACTGAGTTGTGGACGCTGCTGTTTGCGTTGTTGCCCTGTAGGTTGACATAACAATTGCAAGGCTTTTGTCTCAATATCAGTGCTGTAATCAGAGAGCGTGCTGTTTTTTACTGTTTGACCAATGGCAAGGTTAACGGTAGTAAACCATGGCCGGAGTCCAACTTCCAATCGCATGTCATAGAGTAACAATCTTTCACAGAAAACAATTGGAATTAAGTAGAGTGTTGCTTTAATAGGCAGACGTGCTCTCTCGTGTGTGAGCGTAGAGGAGATGGTGTGTCTCTGTGTAATTAGCATCCTTAGGGCAGGTCTTAAAGCAACCCAGAATAGCCCATGCATGTGGGACGCTTCGAAAGACTGTAAATCACACCTTATAAACGGCTCACCTATTTCAGCCTGTTCATGTCATAAATGACAGTCAGACCCTTTTCATCCCGTATAAAAGTCCAAATAAATCTGATTGCTACTAAATGGGCTTCTCCTTTATCTGACCTACGGAAGGTTATTTTAGACACATGATTGGATTTTATACTGGAATGCGATGTATTGTAGCTTTGTATGATTACATTTGTACTACAGTGACAACTTGAGTGACACTGTGAAGTGTTAACGGAGAAACCATGAAATCACTTTGTAACGTTGGGTTAAAACTTCTCAAACCAAAGAACCTGTTATTTTTGCCCAGTTACGAATGTAGTTGCTCCAATCAAAAGTACTTGTACAATACAGTATAAAATGAACTTACCCGGCCTTTTTTCTGTTCTTCCTCTTCGACCGCCACATAACCGAACTTTTGATATGAGAACGAGAATTTGTTTCTGGCAAAGGGACTTGTTGCTCTTGGGGCAAGGCTTGCGTTTGTTGGCTATCGGTCGGTTGGTGTGGTCTTCCTTGACTGCCCGTTTTTGTCTGATGAGAGAGCTGGCGAGAGCTGCCATCTTCCCCCCCCTCTCACCTTTGGGAGGGGGGTCTCTGTCTGCTTAGGAGACCCTCTCTGGATAAACTTTTCGCCTTTCTTTACCAGCAGCGCAAAGATATAAAAGTCAAGGGTCAAATCCGGAGCGGAGAGCGAGAATTAGAGTAGGTTCCTCACGTGTCCCGATGTGTTTCCCAATCCTAAAAGAGAAACGGTTAAGTTCTGGTCCACTCAAAACCCGTCCACGGATTGTCCTTCATGTTGGTTTCGCAAAATACATATTGATGGTGAAACAAATCCACAAGACGTAAATCGACGGCGTCACATTTCCACAAAAAGAACCAGAAAGATGCTGGCGAAGTCATCGTTGCGACATTGCCGACATATTTGCCCCCACTGCTCCTCACACTTCCCCTCCCTGTGTCTTTCCTCTTTCGGAAGACGAAGACACTGACAAAGCTAAAGTTTAGCACACTGTTTCAGAGAAAAACATTGCTTGGTCGGTCCATAACAGAAAGTTCTTCACTCACCACTAGCAGGATTTACAGCTCGAGCCAGGAACAGATCCAGGCAGATGGTCAGCCTACAGTCCCTGTGGCTAACTTTACTCGTGTTGAAAAAAATAATAATCTGGAGCGGTAATCCAGTGCTCCGACGTCCAGAGGCACTTCTGGTTCAGCTGCTGGGACCGACAAAGCCCTGAGTCGCAGGACGGGAGCCGGCAAAAAGAAGAATGGACTCCGAGAAATTTCCCTTCAGCCTCTTCTGGCACACGCTATCTCTCCCCACAGCCCTACATTACCCCCCCCTCCACCCCAAAGCCAGCGAGTGTGTGTGTCTGTTTGAGTGTGTGTGCGCAAATCCAGCGGCTACCACCAGTAAAGGTGACATTCATGAGAGAACAAGTGAGGGAGGGAGAGCAAGAGCGATCGGGAGAGAGAGAGTGAGGGGAAAAGAGAGGGAGTGAAACAAGAATGATGAATGAGAACAAGGAAGGAGAGAAAAGAGAGAGATGAAGGAAGAAAAAGACAGGAGAGAGAGAGTAATGCTATTCTTTTCCTCCCTCGCTCTACCGGACGATACGACTGTCCTTGATGAGTAGAGCGGAGGAGAGAGAGAGAGAGTGTGTGTGAGCTGCCAATGGTGACAGTTTTCAGTCACCGGAAGAACATCGCAGTCAAGCGTTCGGAGTCGGTTATCTCTGCCAAGTACACACACACTCTCGCACACATTTATCCCTCTCACTCGTCTACACACATCCTCGTGTACACAATCACTCTTACTGGATTAGGATTGTACCACTTTTCTTGGTTTAACGTTCTGCGTTCTGTTGCCTTGTGCAGTAAGTGTTTCACATTTTCTGAAGGAATAAAAGTAACAGAAGGAGTTTTGCCGTAGAACCTGGTGGATGGAGAATTTTAAGACGTCTTTGGCTTTCCCCGTTCGAAGGCTGTTCTTAAAGATAGACATCTTAATTACGCTGCCTCCTAAGATATAGTTTTAAGCCATAATCGAAGAAAGCGCTGCATATTCATTGCAGATAAGCCAAACCCAGAATCCAATTCACTGAGCTCAGTAAAAATAAATATATTTTTATAAGTATATTTTTTACGTACATTGAAATGCAATGGAAATTGTTTAGAGTAGTACAAAAATAATTAAGTTTACCCAACGTAGGCTTACGAATAACTGAATTTGCTGTACAACACGAAATGGAACGGAATCTGGCAAATGTATTATTTCCTAACAATAAATTAGCGCTAAGCACTTACGTAACAGGTAATAAAATATTCAGATACTGTTTAAATGTATTCTGCTTATTTTGCATGACTGTGTGTTAAAGAGTGGTGCGTTGCGTGTACTGAACCTGAACGCACTGTGCTTATGAAGCTTTCAGAGCCAGCGTTTCGCTGTACGAGGACACAAATACATAAACAAACACTATTTGCGGCGATCCGTCAAGATACAAGTCTGCTTAACTTAAAAAAACGCTCTTTGCGGCGTCCCCTCAAAACAAAAGTCTGGTTGACTTGAACAAGTTATAATACACTCACATTTTACCACACCACCCCCCTTAAATATTTTCATAATTCGACCACATGATATATTGTTTACTTTAACAAACTGTGCTAGTAAAATTGTGCTACTTATCATATTTTTTTACTTAATTTAAGTAGACCTAAAAACAGAAGGAAAATTTTTTACCAGGAAGATACTGGTTTATTAACATAATTGTACATTATACAGGCATCGGATATAGGTATCGGTATCGGCAAGTACCAGAAAAAATATCGGTACTCACACTCTGTCTTTAAAAAATGATATCGGTGCATCCCTAGTTTGCTGGGTTGTTTCTATTTGCATTGATTGCAGAAAATGAATAATTGACAAAGGATTTTTTCAGTTCATATTCTCTTCCCTGCAACACAGCATTAATATTGTAGCTTACATCTATTTAGGAAAAGTTCAAAAACATTTTTGTATTTGATAACCTCGATTTGTATCACAGTTTTCATGTGCCTTGTCATGCTGTCAGTCTTTCACATTGCTGTTGGATGACCTTGATCCTCCCGAGGTTGATTTTGTTGAAATTCAACAGATACTAGACTGTTATGTCCACAGTACATCTAGAAACGCCTATTAAATTAACATTTGGAAAGGTCTTCACATTTTTTCCACAGTTGTATATTAACAAGCTTCATCACTTTCATCTGAATGGGGAGGAAATACCGCGCTCATTATGGCCGCTCTAGCAAAGGAAGCCCTTCCTTCCAGTGAAAAGAGCCAATCAACAAAGACTAATGTTTCTCTGGGGCGGAGCTCTACACAGTCTTTTGAGGCACTTGCCAACATGTGCAAAGCACAAAGAAAGATGTTTTTCGTGCAAATTAAGCTTGGAAAACCAAAATTACAGGACAGTTGATGTCAGGTTTAATTGTTGGTTAGAAATATGTTATTTAACATTTTAACGTTTTTACAAATATCTTTATTCCCGCATGATAGGACTGTGGCATTCCAAACATGGCCGCAGAGTCACATGACTTCTGTAAACAGACTATCCCTGTGTCTCGATCAGCTCCCTTGCTCCCGAGATTGTGAATCAGTAAATCGTGTACACGAGTCCGGGCACTGGTAAGGACCCAGGCTCCATTCTCATTGGGACACCGTTCACTTATTTTCCTGTGACGTGAATGCTTAAGCACTTTACGATACTTCACAGCTGCTATTAATGAACAATGGCAAAACCGACATCTCTCTGACTTTATTTTTTAAATAATAGATATGAGTAACACTGTCATTATTCTGTTACATATCAATGCACAAATTGGGTTGATTATTAAATTAAAACTATTTTGCTGCCTGCCTGTCTAGCAACGCTCATTTATACATAGCATAAAATAAGCGTGTGTCTTTTCAACACTTATATTGAAGTTTATGGAGTTGGCTCCTGCGATTTCGGTTAAACGTCTTCAAAACTTTCCACGTGATTTCTGATAAGAGAACATAGGGCGCATCAATGCTCACTGGTTTTTGAGGTACATTGTGGGACTTTTTATGGAAGAAACGTTTCAGTGCACCGGAAGGGCGAATGAGACACCCTATAAAAAAATGGCCGACTCCATGGTCAGTGCCCTGACTACTGAACAAGGGAGCTTGAGACACATGCTATAAAGTACAACGTTAGCTAAGCAACAAGCTAAATTTGAAATCGACTGCGCCTTGAGTCTCCAGTGCTATTTTGAAAGGTGTACTTGAAGCCTATGTATAATATTCTAAATCGGTCACTTATGAGGTAGCATGACGTTGAGTTTGAAGTCAGCTATGTAGGCAGTCGGCATCATGCCAGATTACTAAGGTTTGAATCAGAGCTATTCTTTTGTCTCCTATCCCATCTTTCTATTTCTCATTTACTTTATTACTCATCCCAAGCCCCCTCCCACCCTCTTCTCATTCTTCTATTTGGCATCACTGCAGTTTCTCTTTATCTGAGTGTATTTTCTAGTCTCCTGGCACTCTGCAAATACAGCATGTGAAATGAAGGGGACCTGAGGGGCGGTTCGCTTAAAGAGACAGACAGGCACCGAGTGGGTGCGACAGGACGGGAGGCTTTTCGTTGTTATACTGACACAGACAGGTCGAGACAGAAATCGTCTCCTTTATGCATTCCACTCGTCTATGACTAGCTGTGTCTGTATTACTCAAGTACGAAATGAGGCAACACAGACGTTTATGCAAGCACAAGTGCAGGCTTGGAAATGTACTGTAAGTAAAGGATTGGATTTTGACAAGTAGATCTGGATCAACATCCTTGTCAATCCTGGGACAGTATTCCTAGGACTGGGACATTTTGGGTTGGTTCACTTTGTTGCTCTGTATTTTTTATTGAAATGTTGTTCCAAGGCCCACTAAAGTCCTACATTGAGACCTGATGGACACACAAACATGCAGAAGAACAGTCCTCACCAATATGCACCGTAACACCCACGCACCAATTTACAAAGTTCTCTGGAGACTTTGTCCTGAGGGAAAACACTCGACCATGATCTCTGTGCCAAATTGCTTCATGATTAGCATTGATTATATGGATACGCAGTGCTGAGAAGTTCAGCAAGCACCTGGTGTAATTGAATCTGTCTTGGCTGTTTAGCTTGTAGCGATAGCAAGATGCTTCCACGACATAAAAATGTGCAGCTTTTCAGTGCGTCTCCAATAAATCAGCTTTTCAGGCCCTGTCAATCAATCAAATTTATTTGCCGACCTTCTTTGGGTGCACCAATAGAGTGTCTTTTTGATTTAGCTTGGGTTCAGAAATGACATCGCCTCAACAAGCAAGGTCACAGTCCGTCAACAGCTGATCGTCAGATGACAGCAAAAGTTCCTGGCTGTTGAGAAAGATGGATAAATGGCAATAATTTCAGCAGTATTATTTTAAAAAGCAGGGATTGTAACCACACTTTACACATGGAAAAGCGAATGCAACCTCCACACTTTTCGAGAACAGGAAGGTATAGTAAACGTTATTCTATATTATGACCATTAACAGAATACCACAGAATCCACACAATAAGATTGAAAAACTTGAGGAGACTTGTAATGACTCATATATACCATTTTTGTACTGTTGTGGAAAGCAAAATCATCCCAAAACATATTTTTTGTGTGTCATTTATCCCCCCATATCCTGTCATTGTAAATAACAAAAACAGAAATAGTCATTTTTTCATCTTACTAGACATACTAGTCCAGAGTAGTTTATTTAGCAGATTTATGAGTGGTGTAACCTTCCTCTGCTTTCCCAAGCAATTACTTTCCATAAAGGTCTCCCTGACCTCTCTGACAAACACAAAAAACCTTCCTTCCTTGTTTCCCCATGTGTCTGCAGTGCTCGGCCTGACCCGAGTGGCCCAGTTCTGTCTTTCTGTCGTTCCCAGTGCCTTATCTCTATTTCAGTCTGTCTCATCTCTTCTCTTTCTCTCTGTCTCACAACTCTATTCATCATTGCCTGAACAGATGACAGGATGTGTTCTTTCGTAATCCCCCTTCCATTATGTAAGTGTGCAAAAGATCTACATTTTTTATGTTTCGAAAATGATTTTTATAATTTGTATGACCTTTTGGTCAACATCTTAAAGAAAAGGGGGTTGTGTGCGTTGCCTTTTCATTTGTGACCTATTACCCACACAAGCTTGTAATTAGCCTTGAATTGAAAGTGCTTCACTGATATTGAGATTAGTGGATAGTGTGTGAGCGTGTCCATATGTATATTTATAAATCGTCTTTCAGTCTCTCATTTTTGTAGTTTGTGGTGGATAGTTGTACATAATATGTGAACACTAATTTTGAATCGCATGCATCATTTTTATTGCATTCTCTTGAGGGACTTCACCATGTCATTGAATGAAGGTCTGTAATGACAACAGATCATTCTCGCTCCACCCATCCACTGGCTTTTAGACCTCTAATGGGAGCATGATGATGAATTTATGGCAATTCAGTCACTAAAGGTTGATGAATGGCCAACACTCTATTGCATGCTGATCAATTATGCACAATATCACTGCACTAGCATTCTTTCACGGTGTCCAATACAATCATTTGCCATGGTAAACATACAAAAGCAGTATTGCTACTATAGAAATATCGGTGGTGACTTACTACATTAGTATTTTAACAGTTTTTAAAGCATATTTATCATAGTTATTCCGTAATAGGGTGCATTTTTTCCATAGACTTTTGGAAGAAACAATCTGTGTTAAGCAAAGGCTTATGATACTTGTATGTTTGTCCGTCAAAATAATCTCAACAAACGAACACAACATTTTTTTTTTTGTGCCCTTAAACAGGCGCCAGTAAAAAGCTAACATAAGGCTTTAAACAGACAACACCACGGTCCCTCGATATCAACGTCTGCACTGTCACCAAGCCTCCGACAACTGACTTAAACTTTTAAAAAAACAAGTTCCCTGGTACTCTGTCAAAACCCCGTAAAGTTTCAGAATTATTCTGTTATTTTGCTTGAACACATATAATGTCAAAAAACTTTTTTTGTTAGAGAATTCTATTGAATTTTTTAAATACAGTCAAAATAATAAAATTATTATTTTACAAGAACATTTGGAAAATATTTAACTTTCAAAAAATCACAGGCGGGCTATAACAAGTGTTTTATATCACAGATTAAAACGTGAAAAAAACTATTAACCGCATACCTCATTTCAGACATTTAACCAAAAACCCGTTTAAAAAAAACGATTGACTTTGGGCCGACGAAACGGAACGTGCTGAAGTGCTAACTCGCTTCAGGGTTTCGCATACAAAAATACGTCAAAAATACATATTCAAGAAGACATTATCATAAATATGGAAAATGTTTGCTTCCAGGCAGAAATGTTTCCTTTCCAGAGACGGTCACAACTCTCTGATATCATTTAACTTAATCTGAAATGCTGGGTAATTCATATCTATGGCTCGGTTCTATGCCTACAGTTATGTATATGCTAACTGACAAAATGTTGTGACTTTCAGGGGATTTAGCAGAACAACTTAACTGTGATCTCAGCTGGTAGTAAGCCTCTGATATTCTAAGCAGGTAAAATGATATTAGGCGCCTTAAATGCCGAACAGTAAGGGAGAGGTAATTTTCGAGAGAAGACGACACCCCGGGGTTTCCAGCATCTGCACGCCTTAATCCTTCCTTCCCCTCTTTAGACCCTGTTTTTTCTGAATTTCCCTATGAGGAATTTAAAAGTAAAGATATGAAAGATTAATTTGATGTGGGGAAAAGAGGCCTTCTTCAGCATGTGATGTCTCTGTTATCAGGGCACATTTTGAGAGAGAGGTCTTTTATTCTCTCCAAACAGCTTCGGCGAAATACTGATGGAGATCGACGAGAAAGGAAGAAACAGGTTAAGCCCCGTGGGCGGAGATGTGTGCGTTTGAACATCAGTGTTTGTGCGTGTGGGAGAAAGGGGGAGACGTCGATGTGATAACACTCCTGTGTTGTACCCTGCGCTTCTGTGATGTTTCAGTGTCTAAGGTACCCGAATTCAGCACATCTGAGACAGAGGCGCAGATCAAGAGATACAGCGTCGCTCTGAGACAAAAAAAGTAAGACACCATAAAGTGAGACTTAAAGACAAAACTGTGGGATAAGCTATTCTGAACACCCTGATACAGGGTCCCAAACTACAATCCTGTGAATATGAGATTTGGTGAATTGGAAAAAGGTTTATAGTTGTAGATAATAACTAAACCTTTAAATGTGACCCACAAATATTTAATATTTGATGTATTTCTAGATACTTTGAGTTTGAAACATTGTAACCTGTATGTCAAGACTTTAAGGCGCCGAGTTTGAACTCATCACAAACCAATTTACAGTAGTAGCTGTGTGTGCGCGAGTTTTGCAGAATGGCCCTCCTCATGTGCCATAATTCATCATCGGTATCGATGTGTCTTTGACAAGAATCTGTGCTTTGTCATCACAGAGAATCAGATGACAAAACAGACACTTGCTATATTGGCCATTATGACACATCTGTTACTTATGATATATTTATTGCTTGTCTCTAACAAACGTTCAATCAAACGTCCAATAAATCAGTTTCGTCCCTCAGCCGAAAGAGCTGAGCTTAAGGGTTTGGAGTCATTCTTCTGCTCTAAGTCTTGTGTTTGCTGTGATGAATCTGTGGGTTGGTTCAAGTGTAATATGAAGACTTCATTGAAATGAAAACGGGTATGATTTAAACCTCTACACTTTAAAACACTGCATGATGCATTTCAGCAATATAGGCTTAGATACTTCTTCATAGGTTCATAGTTTTCAACACGGTGGGATTAATACATCGTGCACACATGTATACCGCATAAAACACTTTAGCTGCTAATTAGCTCACCTTAGGTTTCTAAATGCACTTTTTATTGTTGTTTGCAGATTTTACAAGCTCTGAAACTGTGCATGTGAAAACAAAGTGAAGTGTTTTTGTTTGCCTTACATGTCAGTTAGATGGCTTTTTCATAAAGTTTTTTTTTTGCATGGTACACAACAAAAGCTGCACTAACTATAAAATCTACTGTAAAACCCAACTTTAATCAGTTTTACTGCTTTTTTTGCAGAGCAGTGTGTTCCTCCATTTGTAAAAAATACATCTAAATTAATAAATATAAGAATTTATTGTCACAATAATAATATTTTTTTATTTGTATTACATATATCTTGCATGCAATATAGAAACATTGTATTAAAAATATTTATCTCTTGCCGCCTTCCATGTGCTAGGGTTGCACGGTGTGCTACGGTAGCATCGCGATGCCTCTCTATTTTTGAAACGGTAGTATCGTAGTACCGTAGTTAATATTGTATATGCAAATTAATATTAATTTTAACACTTAACAGCCTTTTTGCTGTGTTTATCTCCAAAATGAGTGTGTGTTTTGAATGTCTCGTAATAGTTAATGATTCAAATTGGCGATTTAATTGAGTTGGTTAAATGATTGACCAACTCGGTGGAAAATTGACGTTATGCATTTAAAGTAAGTTTTATATTTCCCTTAATAAAGACTGCTGTATCAATTCAATTTGTCGATCATTTGAATTAGTTCCTACGTGAAAAATGATCTAGTGTACTTAAGTATTTACTACAGTAAACTACTAAAACTACAAAAATAGATACTAGTGTTTTGAGTCTTATCATAGTAAATATTTAAGTATACTGCAGTATTTGCTACAATTGATCCAATTACTACAGTTAATACAACAACATATTCTAGTGCAAAGTATAATACAGTTTACTGTAGTAAATACAAAATGTTTAATCTAAATCTGTGTTTTTGGTATAGATATATGGCACAGCATCGTGATGCTACTTGGTATCGAGATACTTTAGCTGGTATAGTATAAGACATGTTTGTGGATAAGATCATGCAACCTTAGCTCAAAGGAATTTATAACTTTTGTACGAGGTGGATCATTTGTATGAATTCACAAGATGTAAATCGTACAAAAACATACAAATTATTGGAAAAAAGTAATACGGAAACCCCTCCCCAAACCCCACCCATAAATGTAACCGTCACCTACGAATGGACCTTTTTCTCATATCCGGGTTTCTCAGCTTCGGAAGTCAGCATAGTTGTGTTAACTTCTAAAGTTGTGAGTGGGAGACTACCACAATTATATTTTGTATTCTCATTTGCTCAAATAGCAAAAGAAATACTCTACGATAGTGTTTTCAACAAAATGAAAAAAATAATAGAGAAAAAAGAGAGTGATGTCCAATTTACCGTGACTTCTATAGACGCTGTTGAGAAACACCCTTGCATTAGCGTTAACTATTTTCTTGCAATTTAAAACTGGTCATAACTTCTTTAAGTCAGTCACATGAAAATGTAGATTGGTCAAATTAAAATCTAAAAAGTTAGACTTATTAGTATTAAATTAATTGCTAGTCAGTGAGAATAGTTGTAAAGAAACAGTCTTAACCTAGCGGCTATGTTTATGCCACTGGCCCTTGATGCAAAGGTAATATAATACAAAGCATGGTGTTATAGACACATGAGTAAAAAAATGACCATTTGTGATGCTGATGACAGTTGAACACGTCATCACAGGCTTGTAAAAAGGATCCATTCATTCAACATCTTGAATATAAAATAGTTACAAACACTTGTGATTTTGTGTTTATATATATAATTATATTACCTTAAATAGACTGTATAGAAAATATAGAGTAAATAGAGTCTTAAAAGCTAATATTGAGACTTGTGTATTTGAGACCACATACTTACCCTGATTCATTGATTCTAGCTAACATAAACATTGATTCTGTTTAATTGTCTGTTGGACTGGTCTTCTCAGGTTGTTTATACGTTGAAATTCAAATCGTTGTATACAGCAGCAATAATGGAAAAATGAACTTATCGAAACTGGTTTGTTAGACACACCCCGAGCCACCCTTAATATAGGAATAAAAAGAGTGACAGATTAGCTACATTAGAAACACACACACTCAAGCACAACACAAGCAGGATTGAAGAGTGTGAAAGCCATGGGAAAGCCAGACTATTTCCAGTCCGGTCAGCATTACCGAGGGAGATTAATCCTCACAATAGAGCAGCGCCTCAGATCATTCACGGCAACGCGGATGTAATTTGTCGCGATTGTGCCGGGCCTTAGCAGTAATTCGGGTTTAGACATGAAGTTCAAATCTGTCTAATCGAGTACAAGCATGACTAAATGCCACTTGTAAACATCAGCGTGGTGCTCCACTATTACCAGACACACAATGTTCTCCAACTGTCTAAAACTATCTGCTATTGGCTGAATGTCAGCCAACTCCGGTTTATGCTTTATTTTCCGTTTAATTAAAACATTTGAAGGGCATTATGTAAAGGCATTAGTGTCTGCCTGGCAGAGCTCGAAAGCCATTTTAAGAGAGATTCTTTAGAAGTAAAGGACGTCAGAGAGAAGAGCTATAGAAAGAGATTTCTGACGGGCAACTAAAAGACACTTATAGACAATGGACAAAAACGTGATCGTGTAGACTTTGAAACTGAGCACTGCGTGTCAAGAAATTTGAAAGGAAGTTACAGAGAGTTTTAATGTATGTCAGTTTTGGTGTAAAGTTGAAACAAAATATTGTTAATTCTTTACTTGTATAAATATTTCTTCGTCTTTCGGTTTTATCAAAGGTGTCATGAACTGGGCTTGTTTTTTCTTTTATACTGTTGTATGAGGTTTATAACATTTGCGCGGTTTTTACATTGAAAAACATCAAAATCCATAAGTAATAGGCTATTTTCTACCCGGGTTTTGAGGCCGGTTCGACAAACGCTCGGTCATTTTAAATTTCAATAAATGCTTCTGATAACAGGTGTCTGTTTAATCTTCAGTGTTAGCTGGTAATAAGATCCTTCTCTGCACACTGAATTCTCTCATTTCAAGTGTGCTACAGAGAGGTGGTGTTTCCACATTTTTTAAGTTTGTATGCTTTCACTGTACTTGAGGTGTCTGTTAGATTTCTCATAATGAAGAAGCTTTGCATCATCGTAGTCTGTGGAAATTTGACTTGAATAAAGAGAAATATGTTTTTTTTTCTTCGCCCAACGAGAGAAAGAGTAAAGCGAAACGCAAAGTATTGGGGAATTGTCTCGTGTCAACTGACAGGAAGCTCAGGCCTGAACCGTTAAGTTAGAGAACCCAACACTCACTTTTTCTTACTGGCACTCATTTATTTGCTCTCTTTGATTCTGCATTCTCTCTATCCTGGCTTTTTTTCTAGCTCGGGGATGAATAATTCAAAATGACTGGGCAAATTCACCTGCCGTCTCGATTATCACTCTTATGTTCTTCTCTGCCGTTTTTTTCTCTGCTCTTGATTTCTCTAGCACCTCTTTCTGTAGGGTGATTCAGTCGTCGCCATTCCCCGGCCCCCTCTTCTCGTTCCACGGTACCAGAGTCATCTGTGAGTCAGTGTATGAACAGTTTTCAATTGAACGTCTGTTTAAACTGTGACAGCTTCAACATCAGGTCTCTTCTCCTCAGCTGTCCCACGCACCGATGCCTGGACGCCCACAGCAGCACTCGGTAGACGTTCCGAAACTCATGGGCGGAAAATAAAT
Organism: Triplophysa dalaica; assembly: GCF_015846415.1. Taxonomy (NCBI): domain Eukaryota; kingdom Metazoa; phylum Chordata; class Actinopteri; order Cypriniformes; family Nemacheilidae; genus Triplophysa; species Triplophysa dalaica. Next base: position 9,894,856 of record NC_079563.1, read on the forward strand.
ACAACAGCAATAAATGCTACTGGAGCAACGTGGCATAAATTAAAGACAACCTGTTCAGAACAGCGAAACGCTGATGCAAGTTTGGTGATGATTTAGTAAATGAGTGCCTTTACCATTTATTTATGGTTCAATGAAAAAAGAGTGCTTTGTTTTGAATTTTAAGCTTCCCAAGGTTAGGATCATTGGGAAAAAGTCAATTACGGGTAATTAGCATTTATGCCGAGTAAGAGTTTTGCAGGAGCACAGTTGGTGTTGTGCATTTGAAAATGTCACATTTAGCTACTGTAAAATGCACAGTTTGTAGCATCACTACGTTTAGTAAATTACCTCCCAACACTTCTCGGATAATTTTGACACCGTTAAAATAAAATGTGCTTTGAAAGGGTGTGTTTGACCAAAGCTCAATGCATAGAAATTTAAAACAGATGCTAACAAACAGAAGAGGCATACAACATCCCATAATGCCTCTGGAGCTTTAGTGGGATTATGAGGCTTTTGCTCGCTGTAATAATTTACCTTTGATCCCCAGTGCAGAGTTGAGGTTAATTCGAGACCGACAAACACGAGTGAGTGTAATCGGTGTGGGTTTGTGCAAGCGTATGTTGGGATCAGTCGTTTATTAAACTGTTTGCAGAACTCCCCGCGTTGCGTAAACAGTATCCGTTCCATCTCCTTGTAAAAAGAGCCATTACGTAACCTGCCATAAACATAATACGAAGTGTCCAAGTGAGAACAGGAACTGAGAGGTCGCCATGACAGGACGGAGCCAGCACGGAAACGGCTGCCAAGACCCTGGAATTTAATACTGCCATTTACTCTACGTGCATAAAGGCTACTAAAGGATTTTGAGTTTGAGAAATTAATCTTGCGTTGCACAACATTTGACAGCTGTCTCATCGGAAACACTTTTATCTGCATTTATTTATGTTTATCAAATCAAAAGTTGAAACATAAGTTAATGCACAATTATTGTATTGGCATTAACTAACATTGAAGGGACAGACACAGCAAAATAAACCCTCGAGTTGTTCCAAATTAGTATCAATTTATTTGTTTTGACGAACACAGAGAATGATATATGATAGAATACTTGTAATCAAACTTTACAATGTAAAAAATTACAATTGTAGTCAAAAGGGCCCCAGAACTGTACGCGTTCTTACATTCTTCTAAATCTTCTTTTGTGTTCAACAGAACAAAGAAATTTATAAAGCAATTTTGCCTTCTACGGCAGTCAGTGGTGTCCAAGAACATTTTTAGGTGAACTGTTCCTTGAACAATGTGTACATTTACAAAATAAAGGTGAAATTTCCCTCAAGTCAAAGATGCCCTTGATGTGTTTTCCGCCTGATATCTGATCACCTTTCAGATCCATCGGAGGAAACCCAGCCTCCTCTGCGACACAAATAAGGACCCACACAGACACGCGGAGCAGTGTCTCACACCGGGAACAGCTGAATCGACGGGCCACGTGAATATAGATTATTATACGAGATATTCAAATCCGATTGAAAAAATGCAAATAAGTCCCCAGATGCTCGGTGCTCCGTAAGAGTGCGTGGGTGAGAGATAGCTGCCGTGCTGCGGTAACGGAGGGAGAGAGATTTCTCAAGGGCTTTTACAAAATGATTCTCCATCCACCTCCTGTCTAAGCCACTTCCTGTTACCTGTGCATGAAGCCATTAAAAACATGATGAGGTGATTCAAGCTGTCAGGCCCCCCCTCACTCTTCTGTCTCAAGCATTCACCACCAGCCAAAGTGTGTATAAATCATTACATCACTTTACATCTGACCCCAGACGTAGACATGTTCTGAGGACATAATGTTGTCTGTGTCCTCAAAGTACCCGTCACCTCAGAATCTGCAGCCTGTCTGTCAGACACATGTAAAACTCTTTTGTAGTCGCTTTTTTTTTGCTTCAGGTCACAATATAATGTAATAAATATACTATTTAATAATTTACTCACACTCATGTCATTCCAAACCTTGTTTGACTTTCTTTCTTCTGCCTAACACAAAAGAAGATATTTTGAAGAATGTTGGTAACCAAACAACATTAAAACCCCAATGACCTCCATTGTATTGACACAAATCCATAGAAGAATAAACGAAATACAGGTTTTGTATTACATGAAGGTGATCATGGAAATGTATTTTTGGGTGAACTGTCCCTTTAATCACCTTGATTATTGATATTGTGTTACTACTACACATATGATAACATTTTTAATAATTCAGCACCAGTATCTGGTATCTATGTTAGAATATCGGACACTCTTACATACAGAAATGAGTGGCAGTTTTGCATACGTTTACAATTTTTCCCAAACTCTCTGTCTCCCAACATTTGTATTTAGAGTTTGATTCACTGTTCAAGACAATGTAAAATGAACAAATTTAAAGATAAAGTTGACTGATGGAATTCTATTTATTACTTTATTTGGTTAGATATCGTTATATTGTATCATTATATATGTAGTGGAAATCTGATATTACCATGAAAAGAGTTTTCACCATGACCCTCCTGACATATCAAATGTCAATAATTGGTGGTTTAAATACCCCTTTGAGGTTTTTAAAGCACTTTATTTTGTTTTTACAACATTTCCCATATTGTCCCAAAGTCTCCTCCTCACTCCTCATGAAGGGTACATGAAAATGAAAATATAACATCTCTTTTAAGTTCCATGAAAGAACCATCCCTTCATTTGTAGGTATTATTGGTTCTGGTTTGTCCATTTTAATTTACAGAAATCCTACAAGGTATGTCATCTCAAAACCAGTGTTTTTTGTCACATCCATAACGCATATTTCTTTCATTTTAAAGTCCCAGTGAAATACAAAATAACAATTCTTATATTTTCATTAAATAATGCAGCGTTTATTGTAAATAGTGGGATATTATGTTTTCAAAATTCATGTGTCCTCATAGTTTTTTAAATCTGAAAATGCCCTTCGTGACCATTCGTCTCAAATGATGTAAATTTGATGGCTAAGGCGGAGCATCTGTTAACTCCTCCACTTCGACTGTCAGTCTGCGACCAGTTCAATTTCAAAATTCAACTCCTCTTTGTGTACATTCAATCATTTTGCTGCGAAAAACTCAAGCCACGCCCATTATCTTTTCATTTGTAAGTCTGTTTCACTCAGAAATGCCTCAAAGAACGGAAGTGCAAACTATCGCAACTTCAGATTTTATTTTGAAACTGAGTTTAGACTGAAATTTTTATGATGTTTGGACTCAACAGGGGTGAGGGTTCAATATATTGGTAATAAAAGCTTTCTCTGAGATGTAATAATTCAAGTTTGGACGGAAAATGTTACATCCATAATACTTGAATTGCCCTATTGTACTCCGTACTCTGAATACGGTACTGTTATTATTGTATATTAGAACAATGGTTTCAAATCTTGATATAATATTTCATTTCATTTTTAAATATCAGTTATTTATCAAATTTATGTTTATATTATTAATAAAAGAGTTACCAGTTTTGAAGACCAGTTGTATTTCCACATACAGCTTCTTCACAGTACAGCAGTTATTATGGAGAATGTTTCTGTTATCTTTCCACAGACTGCTGTATTCTCAAACGTCCCCGCTGGCCACATTTATCCGAGCCCAGTGGCACAGCTGTGTGAATTCTCTCACCAGTGCAGCAAGTGTAGCCTCAGAGGAGAACACATCATGCCAAACTCAACACCGAGCAGAGAGGTGAGACCACTGAACAGGAGCGAGGAAATAGATTTTTTTCTTCTGTTTCTGAAAGAAAGTGAATTCTGATGTGGCATCTCACGCAGAGAGGAGAGAGAAAATAGAGAGGGTTATTGAGGGACAAGTGCCGTTTTAGGAGAGCGAGTTGAAGAAGGAAAAAATAGAAAGGAGAGCAAAGGAAAGAAAAGGAATATCCCGACGAATCCTAATCCAGTTTTTTATCCGACATTGCCTGAGCAATTTCACTTCAAAGCTTCAGAAGGCTGGCCAATTACCGCATATCCCTGAGTTTCCTTCGGATGTGAGAGAAATATATAATTTAAGAACATTTTAATTAACATCTCTCATCTGCTTATATGAATGCATGGAGGAGAAGAAATGCCCATCACTTCTGCCCAGCATAAGTCACAATATATCTCTCTCGAACATGCGTGAGCGACAAATTACAGGAGCTGAAGTCTCTGAATTCAAGCCAAACCCTTTTAGAGAAACAAGAGTTCGGCTGAGGGAAATGAAACGCTGGTTGAGCGCTAAAGGAGGGACAGAAAACAACAACAGCGAGAGTACCCCATTCCATTATAACGATTTATTTGCTCTGTAAATCCCCCTCTAAAACCTACAGTAACTGCAACGCCCTTTATGAGTCGCCTCGGAATCTATTAATACTTTCACTCTGTTAATGAAGACGAATGCACTAACAATTGAGAGAGGGAGAGAGAGCATGACACTCACAATAAGAGAGAGAGGGGGGCACATTAGGGTGAGTGGAAAACAAGGACGAACTGAAAGATGGATGGATTACATTAGAGGCAGAAGGGGGAACACTGGCTGGCTCGGTGCAGCACACCTTGATAAACAGACTGCGAACACCCCCACCCCCCAGCAAGGTGTCCTCCCTCCTAACGATTCCCATCATGCACCTGCTGAGAGAACCTGAGTCATACTTACACACCACTGCAGCTGCTGCATGGAGAGAGAGGACACAGTGCAGGGCTTTGCCTTGCTGTTATACTAGTATTCTACGTTTTGTGTCAAATGTTTTTGGATGTGTCTGTATAGACCGTTTTGCTTGATATTAAAAATGCTTGTCCAGACTTCCTGTTTTAGTTTTTTAACACTAGTCAAACATTACAGCAAACTTTTCAAACTGAATCGAAATGTTAAAGGGGTCATATGACACAGCTAAAACAAATATTTTCGTTTATTTTAGATGTAATGCAATGTGTACACGATTTAAGGTTAAAAGAAGCTGTCCACATACCGTGCATGTTTGTGTCTCCTCTTGCCCCGCCTCTCTGAAACGTGCAGTGAAAATCAGCGCTCTGAAAAGCGAGGTGTGCTATGATTGGCCAGTTAACCAGTGCGTGTTGATTGGTCGATTACTTCAAGCATGCGACGGAAATGTGTTCAACTGAACAAAATAAAAAAATATTTTTCCTACTATGGTAGTCAACGGTGTCCCAGAAATGTTAGCTTACCTAAATTGTTTAAAATATCTTCTTATGTGTTCAACTGAACAAAAAAACTAGTCAATGGTGCGCCAAAACTGTCCGTTGCTAACATTCTTCCAAATATCATTCTTTGTGTTCAAACAAATAAAGACATTTCTACAGATTTGGAACAACTTGAGGTTGAGTAATTTGTGACAAAAGATTTTGGGTGAACTAAAGCACACCACCAAGCCAGACTTTTCAGTCTGTTAAAATGGCTTGAGTTCCTCTTATGGATGTCGAATAGATTTTTTACACATTTCATCATCTTCCAAGTGAGATTATTTGGAGTTCTTTACAGAGAAATTCCCCTATTAAGAACAAACCCCTAACTCCAAGCGTGAGTAATAGTATTAGTGATGCTTGAAAGCTCGACTTTCTTTTATTTGGTTGAAAAAAGCAGTGCTTTTTTTAAGTGTAGCTTACCTTGCATTACATCTGTACAAGTCAGAGAAATTCAAGTCATATATCAAGTCAGATTGATGCTCTGTGAGACTATCTGTTTTGAGGGTCTATTCCTTTCTGTCTCAAAGGATTGATGGCTGTTCTGAATCCTCTTTAGGTTTTTTTATATCGCACCGCACCAAATGTGTGAAGCCCATTTTAAAGAGGGAAAATCATGGAGTGATTTCAAAGAGAGAGCGGTTGAAGCAATCCCCCACACTGGAGACTAGGAACACCCGCAATTCACATTGGCAGTGAGTAAAGTTTGGTAAGTAATGGTTTTGTAATTTCTCTTAAATAATTTTACTGATTTGTATATCCAAAAAAGTTCACCCCCCCAAAAAATATGATTTCATTTTTAACTCACACGCATGTCATTCCAAACCTGTATGACTTTCTGTCTTCTGCAGAGCACAGAAGAGGATATTTAGAAAAATGTTGATAACCCAACCACACTGACTTTCATAGTATGGACACAAAACCACTGATACATTGTCAGAATCTGTATTTTTCAGTGAACACTTTACAACATCTTAATTTAAATCAAGTTTTAAAACAAATGAGAAAGAATTATAGACTTGGCTAAAATTAGATAGACTGCTGGTGTTTTGGGAGTATGGTGACACTTTTGTAGACAGTGTTTTGACAGCATGGTAACAGAAACATTGTCTGGTTACATAAGCAGGACAGACTGGTGGATCTAGGATGTCAGTAGGGACCCCTCCCCATGCACATTCCAGGAAACACTGTGTACTTAATCTGCTTATCCTTAGCAGATTGGTGCCATGTGCCGTGTGTGTGTGTGTGTGTGTGTGTGTGTGTGTGTGTGTGTGTGCGTGCTTCATGTTTTAATAGCCTCACACTATCATATAATTTCTATCATCTCTTTAATATTAATGAACTCTTAACACTAGCTACATTAATAAACTCATGGACCATAATGTCATAAACTCCACGCTCTCAGTCCCTGCGTTTCACACCTTTAATGTTTCCAGTGTGCTTTAAATGGATAGTTCAGACCTGCTGTTAATGGTTGTCACATACCGAAATGCATTTTGTGCCCTGTGCTGCAAGGCCATCGGCCCTCTTCGGAGCTGCTAAAAAAATAATCTCTGACTGTTTACATGCACACAACTATTCTGGCTAGAATATGGTTAATTCCAGAGCCAATGAGAGAGAGAGAGAGTTTCGTCAACTCCGTTTACTGCCATGGAACAGTTTTTTCACAACAATGGCGGTTCATGGAGCCTCTCAATAGTACTCGGAAGTTACTAGTAATACATGGAACTTCAGGAACATAGACAAATTGAAACAAACTTTTAACCCATTTAAAGACGTAAGTCAATTCCTGGAGCTATCTGAAGGCTCCATGAATCATGTGACATGCAAAAATGTTTAACTTCCTTCGTCGCAAATCTCTCTCAAAGGCTCTGGTTAATTCTAAATATTTTACAGGCCGCTCCGGAATACTTGACTCTGATTGGTCAGTCACGACATTCAAAAGTATTTTATGTAATGGATAATGTACAGACGTTTATAACGTAAACAGCTTTTCCTCTTTTAAATATTTCAAAGAACATTTTGAAGCGGAGGGTCTTGCATCGCACTGAAGGGGCTTGTACATTATCCTGCTTATTACACAGCTACTTGTCACATGAGAAGAACTGGACATGAAATGTGAATTTGAAATATTTGATTAGCTCATTTTTACTGAATGCCGACCTACGTAGAGCAAAAGAAGTTTACATTCGATTTTAAGGTAACGAACGACATTCAAATGTCACGAACAAGCAATTAGGTTTAATCATTTGTAAAAATAATGTCATATATGTTATTTCTAGTGGTGGGCATAGATTAATTTTTTTAATCTAGATTAATCTAGATTAATTCCAAGATTAATCTAGATTAATCTAGATTAAAATGGCTCATTTGAATTCTGCCGAAGGCATTCGGAATATGTGTGCTACCCAAATAATGACTAAAAGTAAGTCTTTGAGAACGGGTTTCACAAGCCAGGTGGCGCATTAGACCAGGGGCTCATCTCCTGTTTCCAAAATGCATCACAAACTGCTTGAGAAAGCTGTTCTACTATGATAATTGGTGATGAAAATTAAATTATGTTCAATAAGATGAACTTGTGTCTACTTCCGCATTAGCTAAGGGATGATTTCCGTTTAGGTGGTACTTGAGACTGGAAGAGCTCCTACAGTACATTTACATTTAGTCATTTAGCAGACGCTTTTATCCAAAGCGACTTACAAAGAGTGAGGTAGCAACAAGCGACCTGTCATACAGGAGCCATAATACATTAGAGCTCAATACAAAGTTACTGGTTTCAACTAAAGCTAGACCACTACCTGTTGAGAGAAAGTGATTTTTTTAAACCAATTCCGCATTGCACAAGGTGCAAACAACCTTAGTCTTGTCGATGTTTCTATTGGGAAGGAAGCTTCTTAAAAATTAATATTCCCTGAAGCAAACCCGGCGGCTTCATAGCTGCATCCATGTTAGCACGTCACGTTTGATGCGGTAATTTCACAGTAACGTTATGTTGTGTTCAGACCAAACGCGAATGGCGCCTCAAGCGCGAGTGATTTATATGTTAATGCAAAGAGCCAATAGACCTACTTGCTGCGCGAATCGCGCGAATGAAGCCCTGGTCATGAGATGATGAGGCGGCTTCTGCTTCCGCGAATGACGCGAATCACGCGAGTTGAAAAATCTCGTTCTCGCCCCGTACAGTGCAGTTAAGCTGGTATACATCCGCGCTAAAATATCCAGGTGAAAGTCATCATAGCTTGCGTAGTATAGACCCAGCTCCCAACACAACTTTGAGAATAGATTAACGGCGACATTTTTTTTAACGCGCGATAAGTGTCTCACTGCGTTAACGCCGTTAACGGCCCACCACTAGTTATTTCAAAGACATATTTATGTTTCATTTGTCAAAAAAAAACCTGTCAAAATGATTTGCTGTATCCGGGTTACCATGTGTTATTAGTTTTGAGCAGTTGTTATCTGGGAATAATGAGCCTGTAAATGTTGCGACTGGCCAATCAGATTCAAGCATTTTAACGAGCCGTGTAATAATACTAGATAACAACTGTTCGGAACTCATCAGGGTACTCAAAACTCATCTTAACCTTACAAATAAATAAATAAAGTATAAACATGCCTAAATTTTACTATAAATGAGATTTTATTTACAAATGATAAAACCAAATTGCATGTTTGTCTTGAACATCATGTCTAAGCGATAAGGTTTTGTTCTTGTGGAACTTTTGTCATTGTTATAAATTAGCTAATAAATTATTTCAATGTTTAATGTCTAATATCAATTTATAGTGTCTTATAATTTCTCATGAGGTAAGTGGCCATGCAATAAGCGGAATAATGAACATCCGGCCGGTTGTCACAAAAATGAACAAGTTTCTGTGATATAAGACCCTGATCACACCGTCAGGGTTACATGGAAATTCTTTAAAAAATGTAAATGGTACGTATTTTTGTACAGTTTACATTGTACGACTTCACACAAATTAGCCACGATTATCAGGAAAAGCCCCACCCCGAAACCTCACGTCACTGATATGAAAGCAAATTGTACTAAAACGTACAAATAACTTAATGTTATTTAAAATAGAAATATGACTTCGAACAACTTAGCCACTTCGTAAAATAGTACAAAAATGTACACTTCGTACAAATTTCCGTGAGATTATGTTTGGCTGTACATTATCCTTATAAAGTATGCGTGTCATGTAAACACATTTCCATGCAATAAAGTTAATAAGTATTAAAAAGACTATAAGATTAAAAATGTATTTATAAAATTCATAAATTCGCGACAAGAGTATATCTTTAATTGCACAAGAGAAAATCCAGAAAAGAATATTCACTAGTTTATTCAGAATGCTACGTTAGGTCAGAATAGTTTGACTTAAAAAACTGTGGAGCGTGTGCATTCAAAATAAAAGTTTAACAAAAATATAAAGCCTTATCAGAAGATGTGCATGTGAAAGGAGGTGTTGAGGAAAAATCAAGGAATTGAAGACAGGAGGTGCAGTATGGCATCCATTGAACCCTGAGGTGTAGTGACCAAGCGCCTGGTTTGTGTTGATTGTGTGAAATAGCATCCCACAATCACACACATAAGGAATAAAGAGGGAGAGGATGGGATAGTAAAACCAGTCCGGACCAGATCAAAGCATCGAGAGCCAGCAGAACCAGAGCCTCAGCCATGTCCTTAAGGAGAGCAACTCCATCCGCAATCTCTCTCACACGCTCCCTCGCTCTCCACTTCCCTACTCTCCGTTTTCTCGGCCTCACTCCTGATAGTTTTACTCAAAGCGTGACTATCTCTTGCAAACAGAGCTTCCAATGGATTAGGACAGAGGGAGAGAGTGAGTAAGCAAGAAAGTGAAGTAGATGTAGACGTCCGGGACCCTCTGTAATGTGGCGTGCCGCTGCCGCCCTCTGCAGGCGACCCCCGGCACCGTACCGCAGCCGAGCGGCAGCTGCATAAATCAGTAAGATGGACGATTCGCCCCATCTTCATTCGATAAGATGATTCATTTTTAATGATTCATCAGCGGCTGCCTAATCAGACGTGCTCTGGGGGACGACAGAGACTCTGATGGATTCCAAATTGGTTGATTTGGCAGGCCGCAGGTGCGACAGGCATCTGGTGTTATCTGAGGAGACGTCGCTGGTGTACAGTAATTAGAAAGCCTGTGATTTCTCCTGTGCATTCATTCTGTGTTTGTGTTTCCTCGCTTTGAGCTCCTGCCACTCAGGTGGGAGAGAACGGGGAGAGCCTTGGGGAAACTAATCAGGAAACGGTGGAAAAAGACTTTGTTAACTCGAGTTGATGTGAATTTCTTTGCGTAGGTGTGTTTTACCAACTGGTGGTATTAGAAAGTGGCATCTGTATGTAGGTGGGATTTGCTAAAAGGGGTTATCTCTAATCAAATTGAACGTGATAATGAATTGCCAGATGAACTGCAGTTCGCTTTCACGCCGTCTCTCCTGACCGCAGCCCGAGGCAACTAATTAAAACCTGGTTGTAAAAAACATTTTGTCTCATGCCAGCCCGTTAGAAAGACCCCTCTGTCTGTCCAAATTCAGGAGGCCTAGGAGTGTGCATTACACTACAGAGGCTCTATGTTACCTTTCGCCTTGCTTTCTATTATGTAATAAAATCAGACCCTTAGGTTTAAAAGCTAGATGTTGTGAAAGCATAAATGACATTTTCTTGAAATATGTCATCTTTTTTTGTTAAAACGCTTTTAACACGTGACGGTTGAGAAGCTTTAGGCCAGTTGCATGACAGCTAAATTGATAAACGTCATTTGCACCCTGTGTGATTATTAAGACTATGATCTAAGCTCAGTAAATATCACCAACCAGTGAAACACATGGGATGTTTAATGTGAACACAGAGGACCAAAGTGACAGATCTGCAGATGTGGGACTGTAGAAACTGTGAAACCCAACAGTAAATAGAGTTTACAGGAACAATTCACCCAATGATTCTGTCTTTATTTACTCGCCCTCAAGTTGTTCCAGATCTGCATAAATGTCTTTTTTCTGATGGACACAGAGAAAGATATTTGGAAGAATGCTTGTGACAGTTCTCGGCCACCATTGACCATCACAATTGTAGTCGAGATTGGCTCAGAACTGTGTGCTTTCCTAAATTCCTCATATTGTCTTCTTTTGAGTTCAACAAGAACGAAGAAATGTACAAAGCACTTTTTCCTACTATGGTAGTTAATGGTGGACAAGAACAAGGAAATGTATAGAGATTTGGAAGAATTTATCAGTGAGTTAATGATGACAGAATGTTTTGGTCTTTAAATTTGGTCAGTTGTTATCATCATCCTCTGCAATTCACTAAGGACACGGTTTGGGTGGTTATAGCAGCTCTGCTCTCTACTGCCCCCTGGTGTTTGACGTGATAAAACCCCACGGTTCCAACAAAGTCTAAACACTATGGTGACTGTACAAAATTTCCCTCAAGCTATAAACACAGTTGGGTTTGGTACATGAAAAAATTGTAATGGTTAATTATTACATTTAAAAAATATATTGTTTTTTATTAGAAATTCTGATTTTTTTTAAAGCATAAAAAAATATTGCATTAATTGGGGTTCTGGAAACATTGCACCAGCATATTTTGCAGAGCAAAAGCTCTGTTTTTGAAAATCTGTTTAAGAAAAGTAGAGCCTACTGAGCATTAGGATGAATGCACAATACAACAGCTCAACAAATAAAAAAATATTGACGAAAGGAAGACTGCAGTATGTTTATTTTTAAGCTATTAATGTGAATCTGACTCATTTAGGCACCAGATTGTAGCCAACCTTAGACAGTGCAGCTGTGTTGAGACAGCTTCATTTATATGGTATTGTATTGTCTGTGCGGCTGCAATGTATAATCTGGCTTTGCTGCCCATGATTTGCAGAATAATGCTCGGGCAATTTGTAGTCCTTATAATGGGAAGTGTTTGATCGTGTGTGTGTGTTTTCATTAGGATTCATTTTGCATTAATGTGTAGATTTGTGGGATATCTGATGGATAAATTCTTACTATAGGAAAAGAGATTTACAGTTTTATTGAATACTTGTAAATATTTTATCAATTATTTGATGATGACAGGTACTGCTGAACTTCTTTATTAGTTGGAGAATATCTGTTAAAAACAACACCATTCCAATGTACCGGGATATTTAAAACCCGCTTACCACCTTTATTAGGAAGTTGTACATTATACATGGCTGCAAAGGGGTGCTTCTTCGCACCCTGTTTAATCTGAAGATAAAGATGTGGACACCCTACAGCCTCATAATATTAACAGCACATATTTATATGCATATGTATTTCTCACGTGACATAATCTCTATAGGTTTGGTCAATCATAAACGTCTCCTGTTAACTGTGTTACGCCTACAGAGTTACAAATCCATCCAAATTCCTCTGTGGATCTCCTGACCGAGGCCCTCACACCCTTTGATAAATCCCTTTCATTTTTGTTATGGCCATTAAACTACGAAGTGATAGCGAGGGAGAGGATGGGCGAAAAGAATAGAATAGATATAATGGGAAATGAGGTAAATGTCCCTGCTGAGTGAATCTCCTTTTTTCTCCATTTGAGAAAGAAGCAGGAAAAGATCCTAAGAGGCTTACAACTGTCATTCATGTGATATTGAGAGAAAATAGTATTAGCCACAGAGAGAGAGAGAGAGAGAGAGAAAGAGAGAGGGATGATAAGGTTAAAGAGATTGGAAAATGGAGGGAGAATGTGAGTGGGAGAGGGATCAGGGGAGTGAAGCGCTCAACAGGATCTGTAAAACAGCGCCACCCTCTGGAGAAGGCCGAAAGTGTTACGAGAAAAGGTTCACCCAAAAAAGTTATGTCATCAATACCTGTGATGACATTTCAAATGTATATGCTGTTATACTTTTCGTGAAGTGTAAATTTCACATTTTTGTTTTCCATACAATAGTGGTGAAACTTTTAGCAAATAATGACATTTTTGTCTAAAGGGGAAATAAACTTTAGCAGTAGAGAACACATCTAGTCAAGGAGAAAGACTTTCAACCATCTAAAATAGTCCATGAAAAATGTAAATTGTCTTAAATATAGTTGTTAAGTGAAAGCAGATATACAACACTTCCATTTATCATCAAATATTATTTGAACATGCTGGGTCAACTTTTTCTTGAGGTCATAATCTCCTAAACACACAGTTTAGTGACACGAACCCATCATTTTACTAACCCTCACCCTGTCTGGTGCTGTTGTAGTACAAAAGTAAATGCAGTAAAACTTTTGACTGCTTGTTGTGTGCAGTAGAGGGCGATGTTTCCCTATTTACGTGTACTTTGTTTTCTGGCTCAAATTGGGTGTCAGAGCATCTCGTGCTGGTTAGTTATCTAAGCTAAAATCTGTTCCACAAACGCTTTCACACAAGCACATAAAATGTAACCTCACATGCAAACGCGTAATATAAATGCTTTTATTAAAATACAAACTATGTATTTTTGTATTCTTTCAGTTCTGCGGGGTATTGAAAAAGAACATAGATTATAATGAGCTCATCTGGGTGTTTATTATACGCTTGCTCACCAAAGCCTGTAAATCGATGAAAGAAATCTTTTTTTCTCTCTCTTTGTGTGCTTGAGTGCCCTGCTGGTTTGTACAAAGCAAAAAAGTGAAGTTTGAAAAGCACAAATCATATTAAATGGCCAAGTAGTTTTAAACGAAAAGTAATTGTTGTTATTAATAAAAACTATTAATGCACGGTGTAAGTATATTGCATGGGGCATACATTTTTGTTGCATAAAAATGAGTCACGCAGTATAGCTTCAAAGTATTAAAATAATATTAATACAGGAGCCTAAATGTATAACCTCTCTCTTTCACACACACTCTCACAGTCTCGCACCTCCCCGATCGCACCAGTCCACAGGTGGTCATGGCGCACAGTGAGCTCAGCATGCCTGATGAACATCTGTATCACTTTGACGCTTTGCTCTGACGTCACGCCGATGCAGATCCTCAAGGCGGGTGAAATGTTTCACCATAGCGACACATTCAGAGGCTTTACGTGAAATCACGTCCTAATCGCGTTGATTAATTAATTAGCGCTGGATGAGAGCGCTCAAAGCTGCGGCACGGAATGTAAATTCAGCACAGACAAAGCGTCAGTATGTGCAAACGTGAACGTAAGGGACGCTACAGCCACCGGAGGTAGTGCTGAGAATTGCAATCAATCTGCGGTAGCTGTTAAATGTGTGTGCGTGCGTGCGTGCGTGCGTGCGTGCGTGCGTGAGCGTAAGAGAGGGAGCGAGAGAGAGAGGGAGAAAGTCGTACATTGCGATTCAGGACTCCTGAATCTTGACAGCTGTGCGTGAAGTGAGGAATGGATATCTGAAAGCCAGAATCACATCATTATCAAGTGGACATAACAATTATTATCGTTTTTAGTTATTAGAGAAAAACCCATGCCGTTTTCTCTCTGGTGCGCAAAAGGAGAGGAGGACCCCTCTGTGAACAAGAGTGCCTGAGAGCCGATGAGAAGTCGTGCCAGCGGATGCTTTTTCTTATTCTGTGTTTTTTAACGCAGTCCGGAGGAATGGACTCTAACATGAGTCGCCATGACAATAGAGGACCCGCGTCTCCCGCGTTGACTTAGCGGCTAATGCGTTATACGCACTTGTTTTTGTTATTGTTTTATTTTATCGTTTCCCTCCATCCGTTACTGTGATCAAATATGCGCTAACCTCGCCGTCGCGAGAGACAAGGGTGTTGTCAGAAAAAAAAGGAAAAAGGAGGCGGGGGTCGAGAGGTGTTTATTCCCCCTTCTTTTCTGTTCCTTTATTTTAACTTCCCGTCTTTCTTTTAGCGCGTTCTTCACTTTTTTCGTTCGCTGCTTTGAGAAAGAGACGAGCGGACTGACGCGAGGACGGTAAATTGGTGCGCGAGAGCCTGCGACACATTCATGACGAATTACCTCTGAAAAAAGACACGGATGGCATAAACACCGGCTTCAGGACTGAAGTCTGAAATATCGCCGGAGATTCCGCACGTCGACGTGAAACCGTTGAATCACGGTAAGCGTGTTTTATTTTAGTACCTACAGCATATCTGTGTTTGCAGGAGACGCGCGCGCGAAGCTTCTGTGTCGGTTTTTGCGCACCGCTGAGAAACGAAATATCTAATTAGACATTCACTAAGCAAGCGTTACATATAGGTGCGCTTTGGGCAGGAAAGACAGTCCTGGCCTGTTGATAAGAAATGCTTTTTTTCGGAGATATCGTAATGTTGTTACAGTTACCCGCATATGCTGTTGTTCAATTCTGGCGTGCTTCAAACAGAAAACGCGGAATCACGACGCGTCCATCAGATCTAGATCAAACGAGATCTCGACGCGTCTGTGTCGCTTGGCCTGGCTGTGTCTTTACCGGCCATTTGCGCCTCTAATTGCATCCATTGCTCGTCCCCGTGCCAACGTGGGGATTGATTAATTTTTGCACTTGATAGATAACGGTAATGCGCCCTGAATAATGGCAAACATCCGCAACCCAAAGGCTTCCCATCGCCTCCTGTTAAATGTTTAATGGCATTTACGTAAGTGCGAGATAGGATGGAGCGAACCGGATCACGCCAACCAGACAACCCACCTAACCCAATTGCACACCCACGACGCCCATGCGCGCAAAGGTATCGAGGCGCACGGAAAACCGTGGCGCGCATAGACGGCCACGTTCCCGTATCAAAGGCGAGGGGCACATTTATATGCTGTGGTAGTTGAGCAGCGCTCTGTCAATGGCAGAATTCAGCACAGACAAGAAGACCTCTGTTTCCCTGAAGGCTGAGGAAATGCCCGATTCTGACTCCAAAGTGCTGATTGTTCAATCTGATATCTCTCCCTGTATGTTGTTCTGTATATTTCTCATGAACACGAGGATGCAGTTCGTGTTTTTCGAAGCTTTCCATTCTTCACCGGAGTTTTGCTGCAGTATCTCACATGGACTACTGTGCATGAGCACAGTGGGGTCCATATTTTCTGCCTAGAGCTTTCATTTTATCAAGGGGGGGATAAAAAACAAGATCTCGGTTTGGTGACCCCCTCTTACGTCATCCATAGCATGGAGATCAAATCGAGGAGTACTTTTTGAATGACCTAATATGAAATTTGGCATGTTGGAAATGTTCAGCCCTCCCTCCTGCAGTGCTTTTACTGAATGCCCACATCAGACCCGATTTTAATGAGTCTTACAATATGTTGATAGATGGATGAAGCGCAGCCGGAATGCCCTGGAGTCAGAGCAAATGGTCTTCATTAAAATGAGCACAGCCGTAGCTGCTGTTTGTGATGTAAGACGGTGAGATGCTTGTGTTTCGGGGCCCAGAACAGGTAAATAATGAGGGAAAGTGCAGCGTTGGCTTAATCCAGCCCCCTGCATGTGCCCTTCGATGTTGCCTGGTGTTACTGTGCGTGCAGGCCGTCTGGGGAAGCGTTCACATGGACTGCAGCCCTATTAAACATTAAAATTCTCAGAGCATTGGGCAAAACCGAAAGGGTTGGGTTCTAGTGTTGGCCCCTTTTAAAAGAGACTCGAGAAAAAAATCTTCCTTTGGAGATATGGTGTGCATGATGGACAGTTGTAATAAAAACAATGTTAATTCATTCAGCAAGTTATTGATTCAGTGCACCAAAGTTGCCTAATGCATACAGAGTTAATTATTATATAAAGAATTCATGATAATTCCTCCATGTAGATACCCAAGGTCAGAGCTTCACTTTTTAAACCCACAGCAACAAAGCTGCATTGTGCTCATGCAGAAATTATTTGAGACTTTGACCCCCACACAAAAAGCACGATTTCAGTTACTCTAGCTAAAATAACATTTTTATTTAGTGCTTTATCTCTTCGTCCGAGGACACAGCATTTAAGCACGCAATTGCCCAGATAAGCACTATGCTTCACATAAGGAGGTCATCTCTTAAAAAAATAAGCCATGACCATTGAGTCACCGACTTAATTTCTACCGCGATGTCTGTAAGCACTAAACACTCTACTGGATTCTGGGACGTTGTTGTAAAGTAAAAGTTGTTGTATTGTGTGTTCTGATGTGCTCAGGCACCTGGGTGCCATTATCACTGTCCCGGCGTGTGCGGCGTGATCTACTCACTGAAGACAGCATCGCCACAAGCAGTGAATCATCGGCTGAAGTTGACAGCCTCTTCTCGTCTAGATCTATATTTCAACCTCCACACGTGATATGCGGCGTGCTCGCGATATGCGGCTTACCCTTGTAAAAATCAGTTGCTTGCTCATAAAACTTGCTTGTCAGAAATCTCCCATCATAAGTTTACCTGAAGCAGCGAGGCGCGCACCGGCTAGAAGCAGGTAGCATGTTGTCGTTTCGTAGATGCTGGTTGCTGAGTCAGGTTTCCTGCCTGTCTGACGTGAGTGAAGGCAGAGGCGTTTGTTAGAGGTGGTGTGAGAAGAGCGATTCTGCAGCTCCCTGAAATAATTCCAGTTCTGGACGAATCTGGAATCCACGGATAGACACGCTAAACGGCGCATCCACGGTCTATCTTGGACGGGAATGAAAGGGCCAGACAGTCCACTCGGCTTAAATATCGCTCGGGTTTGAAAGAGCCTCGTAATCCCTCAGTGAGGTATTTTATGGGAGGGTGCTGAGCCTTAATGTTACCAAGAACATGTTGCTCTCTTGCTCTTCAATGCACAGCACCAGTCTAAAAGGAACTGAGAGAAACACGAGATAAAGGGCGAAAGAAAACTCACGGTTGAGGTCCATGGAGTCGGCAGGTCATGATGTGGGCTTTGGGGAATTACTGCAATTTCAGATCAGATGTTTTGAGAACGTTTCGGTGGGGGAAAAGTGGTTTGTATTGGGAAGGAATTATAGATTTTGTCCCGGCTGTTCAGAAAACTGGATTTAAATATTCATTTGTTTGGATAGGCAGATCACAACTGGAGCTATGCTATGGCTTTAGACAAATAATACAGTGGAGGGTCATTAAATCTTGAAGAAGTCCAAATATATGCACTGGTGAAAGGTAACAGACAGACGGGCAGATGGACAATAAAGCTACAGTAAACACAATATAAAGGTGTAAAAGGAGGTATGAATAATCTATATTCTTTTATACTTAAACAAGTTCTTAAAGGGGAAGTTCACCCTATCATTTACTCACCTTCTTGTCATTTGAGGCATTTCAATCATTTTGACTTTCTTTTTTCTGCAGCACACAAAATATATTTGAAGAAATCGCGATATCCACCGACTTGCTTTGTTTATATACAATATACAAGTCAATGGATACCACCATTGTTCATCCTTAAAAATATCTTCTTTTGTGTGGGTGAGTAAATGATGACAGAATTTTTTTCTTTTGGGTAAACTATCACTTTAAATATTGCTTGTATTAGTGTTACCTGATGTAGTCATGTTGATTTTTTTTACCCAGCATTCTTTGTTCTGGCCAGTCTTTTATGAATGCTTAAGCTTCCATGCACTTGGTTCTTTCTTTCATTATTACACTCTAATAGCATAAATCCAGCGTCACAAATTAATTACCGTATGTAAAACGTGTCCTATTTCAAGCACAGTAAATTGCCCCGAAGGTGAGCATCTGGCTGTGTTGCAATGTGTTTTGAGAGTGGATCTAAAAAATGTTAAATGGAAGGAGTTTATCAAGGGTGTTCAGCGACTCATCCGCTGGTCCGAGAAGATCCGAGCGAACGGTGACACTCGAACCGATATTGACATTCCGCGGGTTCATTTCAAGCCAATTATGGACGAGGTGATGATTGTAAAATTGCGTATTGATCTGGAGTTTTAGTGTGGCCCTCCCGCCCTTGAGTGTTAAAGATAGTCGAGTGCCGCCCAGTGTAATCACATCAACAAACCTTCCCAAGATTCCACCTCACGCTTCCTCTCTTCATTCTGAATGTTGATCGTCTCGGCCCGTTCACGCTCTGCAAGACAATCAGTTCTCACCCCACATCTTCCATGGCTTGAAGTTCCCTGACCCTTCTACCTGGCTTTGAGAGATTAGAGGCTTTTATTGGTCGGAACGTGGACCTACATTTAAGAGGATGTAAGGCTGTTTGTAATGCGTAGGCAGGCAAGACGGCCAAACTCTGGTCTGGTCATGAGAAGACGTAACAAATGTGGAATCAAGATTTTTGTTTATGTAGATTCCGTAGCAGCTTCAGCGTGAGTCCTAACAGCAGCTGTTTACCGTCTCCATGGCATCGGGCATTAAAAGCTTGCAAAAATCGAGCACATTATTCACTTGGTAGTTTACAATGTTTTGTTTATTTTGTGTCACTGTCAATATGTTAGCAAAGAGTCTCCCATTTGTCCTGCACATGAAACGGATTTTTCTGGAAATGCGCTTTAATGAAAGAAGCGTTGCTTGACATGCCGAAATATATGTGACTAATAGCATTTCACTTCTGCTTGAACAGCTACTTCCGATCACGGGTGCCACGCAGCACGTCTCAAGCGTTAATGCGAGAATGAAAAATAACGACATTACGATGGTGAATTATTCATGAATACTAACTATCGATTGGCCCGCTGGTTGAGTCATTCATTCACAGTCAGAAGGTGATCGATTGATGCGTTCCGAGCGCTCATCAATGTGAATCTAAAATTCTGAGCTGCATGTTGGTCTGTTGATATTCACCGAGCAATATTATGTAATTCAGTATTCTTATACGTTCAAAGTTTAAACTGATTAGAGAAATTAAATCTGCAAGAGCTCTCAAACAAGCTCTGGTGTTGATGCTGAGCAATTCAAAATTTAACTGCATTACTTCTCGTCTGACCTTTAAAATCGGGCTGTAGAACTAATGGCTCCATAAATTTGTATTCAGTAAAGTGTTAATGCGCCTTGTAGCCTTTGAGTTATTTTTATCCGCCTGCTAAAATTCAGGGTGTAATTGTCCAGCACCTGAACATCATTCAGTGTGTGGAAGAATGATTAAAATGACCATTACATAATGCAAGAAAGGTTAAGTGACAAAGAGAACAATGGCTACACATACGGCAACGTGACCGCACGTTACCATTTTACGCCTTGCACGGTGCATTTTAAGTATGGACCATGGCCTGCTTCAGTAAAAAAATTGGTGTGGTGGCGGAAATAATATTGAAAAAAAGGATGTGTAAAATTGGACGTCGAGCAGCTGGCCCGTCTTGCCTGTAGACCTTTCAGCACCTCTAGCTCGTGGACAGCGACAGATTTACAAGCAGGCATGTTGATGGGCCGCCTCCAGAAATGTAATGAAGCTGCCTGGTTTGTCTTGCTGCCAAAGTTGGGTTTGATTGCCGTACAACAAGATAGTCATCCGTTTAGTACAGCATTCATTTTTTCCTCTCACGTGGCCAAAAATCTGAATTATTTTTGAGTGTAGATGTCTTTTGCTTCCTGATTTAACCATGAAGGACAATTCCAGGAATTTCTTTGATAGAAATTATGTCTCTGTATCCTGATTAAATACCTAGAATTTTTCTTCCCTGAAAAAGATTTTTCTCCCCCCCACTCTCGCTACCCATTATTCTGAAAGGGAGCGACTGAATAGCTGAGATCCCAGAAGGCTGATAACATATCACTATGTTAGCAGAGGGATCACCCATGTACTTCCATCACTCTCATAGCTACTGCCATTAAATGGGGCGTACAGCATGCCTGACTGACAGCTCTGTCTCAGAGGGAAACAAATTTGGCCGGGCCAACCTTCTGACCCCAAATCAATATGCCATCCCAGCTGGGACCAGTGCCACCAATCACTCTGTCTGGAGAGGGATACAGGCACCCAAGAACTTGATTCTCGCCGTGTTAGCAGTTACTGTCTAAGAAGACAACATGGTTGAGAAAATGGCCAGACGTTCCCCGAGGACAACAGTGTGATGTTAAGAACACGAGTACACCGCCACAGATCACTGACGAGGAAACTGATGCTCCTATAGTGTGAATTAATATTGATGGCGCTCTGTATTTTTTTATCCTTTTTCCCCCCTGTATATTTGTTAGGAACAGAAGGTACATGCTCCCTGTTGCATGTCCGTAGAAGTGTAACCATTGTTTCCCTTCAGTAGGCTTACAGGTAAAAACGCTACAGTATGTTACAGTTAAAGCGCTCATCTCTCTCCCTCTGGCCTGGTACTTGTAGCGAGTGGTGATTTATAAAGCCATGGAGAGCCCCCCCCAATAGGGAGCGTCAATGCGTAATTACTTTCGAAGATGGATGGGACCCATCTAGGCTGTCCCGGACCCTGAACTAAATCACCCCCCCCCCAATTCCTTCCTCAGGGCTCTCGTGCGCTAACAGGAATGGCCAGCATCTTAGGAAAATGTGTGGCGGTTTTATTTGTTCCTATTGGATCTCATTGGCCTTATATATGTGAAATAAGACTAGAAGCGAGAGATCAGTTTCATTACCCAAAGCGAGAGAGAGAACTGAATGAAATAAAAAGAAGGCGCACAAGATTTGGTTATTTGAAACATAATTTTGGACATGTTTGGCAATCCCAAGACAGCTGTGACAACTTTAAACTTGCCAATAAATACTCATGGGGTGCTCTTTACTCTGTTTTAGCTGTATAATGAATCACTAAAGGTGTGAGATGTGGTATTTTAATGTAAATCGTGGAATTTGTTGAATGCTATATTAATTTGTAATGGTACTTCAAGCGTGAGGTCTATGAGGTAAGTGAGACAAACGTGTATAAATACAATAAATAATATGTAGTGTATAATTTTTTTAAACAATATTAACATTATTCTTAATAATGTTATTCTTAATAATTGTTCATATATTCCCCAAAAATGTAAGTTTGTCACAATTTTACTCCCATTATGAAATAGCAGTATATAGTAATATATACTTCTGTTTACCATTTAAAAATTATTTTAAGTTTTTCTGAATTGACTATTTACAGGTATACGTTTAAGTAAATTATTATTATTATTTTATTCTGTTAACTACTAACAACATTTCTCCCAAGTTTCTAATAAATATATTGTTTATTTGCATTTATTTGGAGGAACAGGTGCAAATGACAGAAAATATGCTGTGTATTTTTTCAGACCTCAAATACAGCAAAGAAAAAAACTTCATATCTTTTAAGCAATACAACAGCAACATTTATACATAGGAAAAGCAAAATAATTTTATGCAATAACCTCGATTTCCATAATTCTAATTTTTCCTATTTCAATGTGAGGAACTGTGTTCTGATCATGTGCATTTAAATCATATCTCAAAAGGGAAGTCTGCACAACTTTTAAGCAAGAAGTAGGCCAAAGTGAATCCTTTACAAAAGTGAATTTTAACAGTTCCGTACGACAATAAAAACATGTAAGGCCAACCATCGATAAATGGAGCTGAAACGTTTCTGTACTCCATTCGGGCAATCTGTGTAACCAGACAACATATCTCATATATCTACATGAGAAATGTTTTCTGTGGCCCTTTTTGAAAGAAAATCTGCTTTTTTCCCTAACCTTTTACTCAGACACGTAAATAACTTTTATTAAAAGTGGCACAGTTTTTCCCACTGTCACCTTCTTCAAATAATAAAAATGTGTCCAAAAAGGTCACATGTGAAAACTGCACATATTAATACAATTTTTACATTAATATTAAATTTGCCTTTGGCAGACACTATCTAGAGTGCATTCAAGCAATTTTTACGTGGAAATCGAATGGTGTTTCCTTGCATCACGACCATGCTCCACCATTGACCCACAGGAACACTGTGCCATAGTGTCACTTTCTCCTGTAAAGTTTACCTCTCTGTCTGCAAACGCTCTTCAGTTCTTTAATATCCATATAAATGCCCTACATACTCGCACGGAAGCCTAAACAGATGCGTGCATAAGCCACAAGGGAAACTGTGGTCTTTTTAGCTAAAGCTCTGTCTCCTGTCTACCCGCGAGCTTCTCGGTAGGGCCAGTTAGCTTGGCTAGTGGTGAAGGTTTAATCCCTCACGAAGAAAGCTGTGGGTGCCTCTAAACAGAAGAGAGTGGCCTCGGGAGACTGCAGGCTGGCTCTTCTCTCTCGTCTCACTCGCTTTCATGTGTGGGTTAACTCGCTGGGGTGGGAGGATCGGAGAGGGGTGCTGGCGAGAGCGGGAGATGCTTTTAAAGCTGTAGATGTTGTGTGTGGTCTGCTGGGGAATTTGGCATGACAGTCTGCATGTAGTTTGGCAGACCTAGATTTTTCAGGGGCTGGATTTAATAATGCCAGAGAGAGAATTGGTAACAAAAGGAAAGAATAAGAGATGGATCTGGTTTTGTGGTTGCATGGCAGTCTGCTCTGATGCAACAAACACCCACTTCAGTCATCTGTATAATGCATTACTGTAGGTACTTTACTGTACTTAGAGTTATCATTAATCATAGTTATCATGTATTATAATTTATACCTGGTTATGGTTGCTTTTTGCATTTATAGCTTCTTGACATTTTCAGATGTTTTTATCCAAAGTGTGCATTCAATGTGCTTCTTATCAGTTTGTGAGTTCTCGGGAATCAAACCCAGATAAACTACAGGAACACTTGATAATAGAGCACATTTGGTGTTCGATGCATAATATTGCGTAAAAGGAGCCTACAGACATGTAAAAAATAAATGTGTTTGCTTGGAAGTAGGCCAGCATTATATATCATACCAGCCAGGCTTATGAATAATAATAAGTTGGTGTGACATTCATCCCGTAGTCATAACTGATCATATTCATCAAGTAATCATAATTCAGGCACGTTTGATGAAAAGCACGGACAGTAAGAAGGTTCCTATGGAGGGAAGATGCTCTTTATATAAAGACACTTTGTAAACTACTTTGAGAGCAAAGGCTGCTTAGGGGAATGAAAGAGACATATATTCTCTTTCTCACACATACACAAACACACATGATAACGCGCAACCCACATAGCCGAAAAGGACAGTTTGTCCTTATGTGGTGTAAAAAGGTGGGATTGAAACAAATTGGTGTAAAAAAGACTTAATAAACTAAAAGGCAGGACTGTGAATAAGCCATGATTCACAGCAGTCAGCTGTAGGGTAGGCGTTACAGACCCAACTGACTAATGGAAAACATACAGTTTTATCAAGTTAACATCCTCGCTGAACCCTCTTTCCACATCGGATACGAATCAGAGATGTTATAAATTAGGGGATTTGACTAATTTGTTTGTAGAAATTGGAATCGTATGTGTAATTAGTTTATATTTATCCATGTGCACGGCCCTCGAAATAAAGGATTCTGGTTCCCATGGTGATATATTGATTATCTGACCAAACCAACTAAATCAAATCTTTTTTTGTATGTCCCTTTCTTTCGTGTCCCGATCTCCTTCATTTATTTGTCAATGGCTTCTCCCCCTTCTTTAGTTAAAGTCTTCTTTAATGACTTTTGTTTGATGACTTCGTTTGCTGATGATTTTTTCTCCTGCTATGACCTGGAGGGGTGCACTCTGGGAAATAAACCCTAAAGAGTAAACACAGACATGTTCAGTATAGAATAGCAGAATAGCAGCCAGTGCAGTACACTGAGTACCTACTGTTTTCAAATGACAGTATGTGAAACTGTACAAATTATGCAACAAGCTCATTTCATTTGTCACGTGACCTCATTACATGCATTTTAGATTCGCTGGGTGGCATCCAGCTGTCATCTAAAGGGTTATTTTGCATATTTTTTTCAGTTTTGTTCACAGTAAAAAATAATCAGCACACTCAAATTATGCTCTAAAGTTTAATTACTGCCTGAAGTATTTACGGCAGGTAAAATAAAAAAATGCTAAAGTTATAGACCCCAGTGATACAATGCATTTCTCTCCCAATTAAGTAAATCAACTATTTTTCTAACAAAAACCCTCTTAAAGGGCCAATGTGCATTTTTCTTTTTGAGGATCTATTGACACATTGCATACAATATATTGAGAGGTGTATAAAGACCTTACATAATGAAGCGTTGTGTTTTTATTTCCTTAGAAGGAGCTATTTCTATCTGTATAGTATAGATTGCAGGTCCCCTTACATGGAATTCGTCATGTTGTTTCTAGAGTAGCCCTAAACGGACAAACTACTCATAAATATTGTACGTTATCTCCTTCTGCAAAGAAACGAAAACATGACAACGGCTTAGTTCGTGTCACCCACAGTAGTGCTTCGAAAGGGAGGGGGAAGGGTGGAGCGAGCTGCCGTTGGTTGCAGTTCGCAACCTCACCTCTAGATGCTGCTAAATATCATACAGGCTGACCTTCAAAGCACTGATCAAATAATAATGAATCAATCAGGGAAGGTCAAGCCAAGTGCATTGTGATATTTTGTGTATTGTGTTCTGTGTTGCACATCTTGAGAAGTGTAGTATGTTTTCTGGTTTTAAGCATACCTGTAAAATGTGAGATTTGCATTCTGCATCTAGTATGGCTGCATGGCTTATGCTGCGTTCGAGACAACTCGGATTACGGGTATTGCGACCTCAATCCCGGAAGTGAGCGTCTGGAAAGGCAAACGATCGATCAACCCCGACCTCAGCGAGTCACGGACAAGATGGCGGCTAGCTCTTTGTAGATTTATGTGAACCTACTTTAAAATATTTTAACAACAGGTAATATGTATGAACATGAAAGTTAATATATCCAGAAACTGTTCATGAACAAATGACTACGTTTTAATAGCTACAATACAACATTCTCGCTGCGTCTCATAGCGACATAACGTGTAAAACATGTGAATGTGACGCGTGGTTAAATGGAAAAGATTTAGGTCAGAAGTCGGATATTTTACGTCATAATATCTGAAACCAGAGTAGCCTTGAACGCAGCATTAGAGCGCAGCCCATGCCATTTTTATTTATCTTCTCCATCATCAGAATCTTGCTCTCTCGTCATTTAATGTGTACGAAAACAGTTTAGTGTTATCACAGTTAAGCTGGACACAGCTAGACCCCTATAAATAGTACACAAGAAACACACACACACGCTTTCTAAACTACTTTAGCAAACTGAACGGAGGGAATTGTGGGATTGGGTTCTGAACTCATAGACGATGACTGTACAATGTCTCAGAGTAATTATGAGGTCACCCTGAAATTAACACAGAAACATGAACTCACATTCTGAAATGATTGTTCTCACGGACAGCTTAACCTCCAGCTCCAGTGGCGCTGTCAAGAACAGATCCGCCAAGAATAGATTTAGCCACAAATCATTCCCGACTCCCCCCGGTCAGGGTATTACAGTTTGGAGTGGATTAACTAGGAATAGATTAATAAAGAATGTCATAAAATAGTTGATCCTACGCTAGATAGTACTGTAAGCAGAGTCAATTCTCTGTGCGTGTGTGTGTGCGTCTGGTTGTGTCTTCATGTGCAGGAAAAGACAAAACAAATCAAAACAGAATTGTCACCTTTTGTCTAGAATTTTCAAACATGTACTCTTGGCACATACAAAGAGTTCCCATTTACTCTGGGCTCATATTTGCTGCTTTTAATTCATTATTTAGTCTAAAGGCTAAAAAACACTACAAGGCTTTTGCTCAATCTGGACTTGTTGCAGAAAGTCTGTGCCAGTCTGCAGATTTGATTCAGTTCGATCTGAAACTTTCAAAACGTCTGCAAGTGCATGATGTCTAGTTTTAAAGTCTTGTAGTGTATTCCAGCCATTAGACATCCATGTAAAATGGAAAGTAATATGTTGGCACAATTGCATTGTTTTTAAGACTATAAAAACCTTTAAAATAGTCAATTGACCCTACGATTTAATTTCATTCTAACCCACATGTACATGACGGCTAACATTTTACAAATAATCCCCTGTGTCTTCTAGTGTGTCCTGCGCTTAGTTAACCACCGACATACCCCGCTGCACTGGCCGGGTCCGACAGCCTGGCCAGAAGTCACATCCACAGCGCCGGCGGCGGACCGTTAGAGTCTCGCGGTGGCCCATTTGTTCAAATGCCATCGCTCCGATGTGCCTTTTCACACTTGGCTCTGACCATTCGTCTGGCTGAACGAACCCCGGCGTCTGTCCGGAGGCCCGTTGCTCCATCAAACAACCCTTCCCTCTGCCGTGACAGCAGGACAGAAGAGGCTGTGGGCATTCGGTGCTGACACAAAGTTAGACGAGGCTGTGGGCACTGTAGGCACAGATGGACTTGGCCCAACGCAGCGTCGATCACGGCGAGAATCCCAGCACAGACGAATTAATGCCAGATAAGACGGTCATGCGAGAGGAACAGCTCATTATTAAAAAATGCTCCGGAACAATCCGCATGTGAGCAAAGGTGGACGCGGTCACTTCCGTGTGTGAGGACGATTAGACTCCTGCTCAGACCAGGAGGTAGGTTGCATTATTGGCACTTATGCACAGGACACTGTTAGATTCATACTTTAATAAAATGTGACACTACCTGTAAAAACCAGAATAAAGTTTCATCATCCAATCATGAGATAAGGAGCATCAAAATTTGATTTTAAACATAAAAGGTCCATTGTATGAATTTTAGCGGTGCAACCAATGGTTTTCTCCACACCTCGCTTTTGAAGCACAACGGCAGCTCTCACATAACTAAGATGTCGTCACGTTTTCGCTTCTTTGCCGTAGAATATAACATACTTATGAAGAGTGCATTGTAGAGCAGTTTGTCCATTTAGGGCTTCTGTAGAAACAACATGGTGAATTCCATGTGAGGGGACCCGTAGTGTAAGGTCTTTATACACCTCTGAGGACATAGTCATAAACATTTTCAATATGTCAATAGATTCTCAAAAAATTACACATTGGACCTTTAATTTCACAATGATTTCAAACTTTGATGTTGTATCACTCAGTCAATATTAAAGATATCAACATTATATTTTAAATGAACGTTCCTTAAGTTATGTAGGATGATTTGATAGGTTGTCTCATGCTGGGTCACAAATATTTTAGCACACCCATTTCAGACCGAGCTCTAACTGTATTTTCTGTATTTACCTGTGAACCAATAGGTGTTTTTTTTATTAATTTATTCATTTTTTTCCTTATTTTGTGTAATATTATAAATGAATCGTTTTTACATTTTTAAATAACTTGAGTGAAAATAAACGTATGCGAAAGGATTATTAAAGGCAAAATATAAATGTTCTTAGACTTTTTTGGAACAGATTTCTCAAACTCACTGTGTCTTGCTCTAAATTTACAACATTTGTTGAGCCAGTTAAGAATAAATCAATCTATTTGAACAAACAGAGCAATATTTAAGCGCCGTAATGTTAACACGTTTTTGGAACATTAACCTGTGAATAATATTAAACGGAGAGTAAATATTATAACATTAAAAAAATCCTAAATACATAAAAAATATATATATATATAAAATGCCTTACAAGACCTTCTGAAACCTCGGCAAGAAACAAAACACTGTCATTTTCAGGTTCATTAAAACAAACCATTTTAGCTAAAAACGATTCACTAAAATGAATGCTTTTTCCCAAAACCCCCTCACCTCTCACATGTTCTTTCAAGCCACTTTAAACCTTGACTGAAGCCCATTAGCTTGTTTAGTATGTGATAAATGTATTTGACGCAGTATGCCGGCTGATCGATTCGTGTCACAATAACTAATGGAGCCTTTCTTTTATTAAGAATTCTACCTGTATCTAAAAAGCACTTTCCATATTCACCCTATGTCACTAATTGGCACTTGACTGTACCCCTGCAGTTGTCAGCCTCATGCTGTTCCCCCCCAGGGTATTGTTTGGTTTAGGTGGTGTCAGATCCTCAGCGGGATATTGTAGATGATGTTCAGTGGCGGCTGATGGCTCGGGGCAGGCGGTCACACCTGGAGGTGATAGTTACGACTTTAGACTGATGGAGAAGGTTGGAGCCGTTACAGGATCACGTAGCAAAGCAGCGCTAAATTGTCAAGGCAGAGACAGCGATTGTTATAGAGAGCTGTTGCAGATGACAGAGGTCGAGCCCAATGTAGATTTAACAGTTGGTAAGTGGACAATGTTTTGATAATGGATTACAAAAATGAATGGCTATTTAAATGGGAATGTTGATTACAGTATAAAAAAGACCACGGAGTGATGGTTGCCAGGGAATCTCTATGAAGTTGCTAAGATATTCTGAGTGTTTCTTGGCAGTTGCTATGATGTTTTGGGTGGTTGCTATGGTGCACATCCCTCAGTGACATGACACTTGATGTGAAGGTCCATGTTTCTTTTAATACCAGCAAGCCATACTATTTATTATAACGATTACAATAAGTACGGTTGAAAACGTTTAATGTGTGTAGTTTTTGCCAGGACGTTTAAAGTGATGTGATGTGAGGCCAAGAATGATGTTCCATACTCAGAATTTGTGCTCTGCATTTAACCTATCCAAGTGCACACACACAGCAGTGAGTAACACACAAACACAGTGAAAACACACCCAGAGCAATGAGCAGGCAATGCTGCGATGTCCGGGGAGCAGTTGGGGGGAACGGTGCCTTGCTCGAGGGTCTCACTTCAGCCGTGGTATCGAAGGTGGAGGAGAGTGCTGATCATTAAATCCCCCCACCTACAATCCTGGTAGTGTGGCTCGAACCAGCAACATGTGGATAAAAAATTAGAGTCTCTGACCATTAGACCACGCTCCATTAAGATTTAGTTTTTTGGTTGAATTAGAGATTTTATATTTTGTTTGAATTAGTCATGCACCAATATTTCATTTCTCTACAAATAGCGAAAGCCCATTATTCAGAGTGATATCTGCAGATGCAGATATCGAAAAGTATGGTGGTGACATAAACTCAGCTTTAACTCAAGTCATATAATGACTAATAATAATATTAAACATCCAACTGGTGATGTTTCTTTTGATGTGACATTTTCTATATTCAGATTGACAGGATATATCGGCCGCGATCATCGACTGTTTTTAAACTATCGGCCGATAGCCAAAAGTTTGAAAAATCGCTTTTACCAGCAGGGCCTGTATATCGGTGCGTCTCTAATTTGAATCATTTATAGTGTGAACTATTTATAGGTTTCATGTTCATTTTACTTTTTTTATAATGCTTTATAAGGTTACTTTATTCTTTTTATTTCAGTTATAGTTTTTTTCTATGTCTACCTTTCAACGTTTTTCTTTAAAGTTTTTCATTTCATTTTTAGAGAAAAATTCAATCCACTATAATAACCTTGGTTACATGCTGAGTTTTAATATTAAGCTGTGAAAAAAGCATGACGTCATATAATAATTGTTTTGAAGAGAGAGAGATGAATTCCTATATCCCATTGGTTTGGATTTGTGACTTAATATGGTTCAGGGTCACTTTCATCTCGACTAAGCAAATGCTAAAATCCAGCTTGCAATTCAAATTGATCTGTAACGTGCCCTCGCAGGTTGCGGGTGAAGTCACCTCAGGAGTTGCATTAATATCTAGAATCTGCTGAACTAAAATGGATCCAAGCCCAAAACCTACTGTTAGAGATAAAAGGGAAGAGATTTGCTCGGGCGTTGCGGCCTGGCCTTTATTGACACATTTGTCTTCAAAACAGACACAAGTAATCGAGCATAACAGTTCTTGTCAGCTTGATTCCAGAACTGTAACCCTATGTGACTTTGCAAATGAGTAGATCCAAACCAGAAAATACTATTTATTTAATAGAATCAACCGATTTAAATAAACTGTGTTTTTATAAATATAGAAACAAAATTTGTTTTGATTATAAAATTATATATAAATGTAGCAGATTAGCAGTCTCAATTAGGTTATTGGCAGGGCTATATTGAAATGAGCAATCGCCTGCAAAAGTCTGCAGTTCAACAAAAGCAAATACCATCGATTGACAACCTCCGTCTGTGAAGGTTTATAAGTTAACGGTAAAAATCAATTCTCCTATAGAGAAAATGAATAGGATTTTTACTTCTGGAAGCCGATTGTTGCCCTCGCTTCTACTTCAGACTGGCAAGGCATCAATCTACAAGAAGCACAAGAAGGCCATGCGCTGCTTTACTCGCAGACATACTGAGGCCCCCGAGGGCCCAACGTAGCCCACATGCTGACAAGGCCCTCGCGTGGGCTTCTTTCACTCAGCTAGGCCATTACACACACGCACTACTACACAAACACACATACTTTTACTAAGAAATTGTCTTTGAGTGATTTATGAACTGACCATATCCAGTTTTATCAATAAAGCTTCCCCCTCAGAGGAAGTGAGCGCAGTCAGTGTGTTTTGGATGGCTGATTGCGTACGGCCCCCACAGCATTAGGAAGCTCCCCAGTGTCCTTACAGGAAATGAAATATGTGCATGTCTTGTCTTAGCCAATTGATCAAGAATATTTTAGTCTTCGGTTTTTTGCAAGCCTGGGCAACAATAAATGAAACATCAGAAGTGAGCTGTTCACATTTAGATTTGTCAAGGGATTGCTAAAAAGCGAATTACGGGTCTCTCATTTGGGGAAATCGTCTCTGAATAGTCTTTGCGGTCTTTTACTGTCACTTTTTCGTAACGTTGCAGCTAACAAACCAACAAATCAAATTATCAGACAGGTAATCCGTTTGTGTGGGACAATGTGGGACACCACTGAAAGGTAGCCTGAAACTGTGATATAATTACTGGAGGAAAAAAAATATTTTTTTTTAGCTTATAACAATAATTTGTTGTTTAGTTAATTCCAACTACAACATAATTAAGGTATAGATTTTATATATATATATATATATATATATATAAAATTTTATATAACATAAAACCCTTTTAAAGTCTCTTTAAATTTTGAGCTCAGATCAGACGTGGAGTAATCATTTTGTACACTTTGAAGATCTTCTCAGAGAGTAAAGTGATAAAGAACAAACACATAATGAAAAAGAGTTTCTCTCTTAAAATGTGTATAGTATTGTTAAATAAGGCATTTCATGATTTTTTTTTATTAATACGCTTACCACAACCTATAGGCTAAACACAGTTTCAAAGCCACACAGTTTACGATGTTTTAGTGAGTTTTTATAAAGCAAGTTGACATAGGAGGATCGCCACCCGATCTACTGACAGACGTTGCAGCCTCTTGATCACAGAAATCACTGCCTTCTTGTCATACATTGGAAAAGGCTTTAAAAATAGTTGCCTTTGTGTTAAATAGTTAAAGAAACAATGGCGCAAGCAAGCGTCTCATGTGCGTTTCGGGTTAAAGAACGTGTTTCCTCAATGTGACAAGGTACTGTAAGGCTGTAAGGTACAATGCAAAGCGGGATGGGTGTCAGCACATTTCGGTTGTCTTTAGACATGGAGATTAAAGCGATAGTTCACCCAAAAATGAAAATTCTGTCATCATTTACACTCTCTTTTCATTTCAAACCTGTATAATCTTCTTTCTTCTGCAGAACATAAGATATTTTAAAGTTTGGAACCAAACGGCATCTATTCACGTCTACTGTATGGACACAAAACCAATTCAAGTGAATTGGTGCTGGTTAACAATATTCTTCAAAATATCTTCTTTTGTGTTTTGCAGAAGAAGGAAAGTCAAACATGTTTGAAATGACATGAGAGTGAGTAAATGTTGACAGAATTTTTTGAACGTTCACTTTTTCATCAAAAATTTTGGTAAAAAATGTGTAAGGGAGGGTGTGCCGTCACATTTTAATTGGGCCATGTTGTCATTTGTTTTGAATGTGCTATTTATTTACATGAATTATTAATAATTTTAAAGCACAAAGACAAATCTGACCTTAACGTACTTAAACTTTATTTTCTTTAAAAAAAGGTTTAGACATTAGATTTTAGAAATTATAGATTTGATGAAAAGACCTCTCCTTTATTTAGATGTTCTACGTTTTTCCTTTTTCTTTTTTTATAACTGTTTTGTACTTCACTTAAATACGTTTAAGGTGTAATGAATAACATTTACAGTCATTTTTTATCCAAAGCAACTCCAAGACATACATTTTAAAACATTTATGCCTGAAAATCAAACCATGACCTTGGGATTACCAGCGCAATACTCGAACATATTCTACACTATCTTAAATAGTTTTAGATAAAATGTAGCATATCTGCCGTCAACGCTTGACATTTCTTGTCAGCTGCCCATTTGCACGATTTGACATACCATTTCCGAGGCGCAGTTTTTCTCATCCGAGATCACATGATTGGGAGACATTTTCACTAGCTTACCAGGCACATATCATAACAGCGAGCCGATCCTGATGAGCCGGGAAACCTTTTACCCAGGGAGCTGAGAGAGCATGCTGTCTTTTTCCTGCTTTCTTCATAGGCTGTGCAGTTGATTTATGACCACATGCTGGCGGTGATGTAACCGCACCTCAGCAGGTTGTACGCGTGTTTGTGTTGCTGTGTACTTCAAGGTGGGGGTTCAACAAAAAAAATGCATATTTATGAAGTCCCACCAGCAGAGGGTGAAACTTTGGCCTTAATTGTGTCTCATAAATATTGATATGTTGGGATATTCTGGCATTCAAACTAGGGGAGGGAATCAGCAGGACCTGGCAACGTGCTATTATATCAATATCTGGGTCACTATACAATAACATTGGGATTATTCATGTTTAGAGCGTAATTATTCAAAACAGTGTTGCATTGCAGTGAATTAAACTTCATTTCTTTCTATATGTTCTTGTGGACACGATGCTCTTCGTAGATCCATGATGCAATTGGTGACGCTGTGGTTAAAACCAAAGCTCGTAACCGTAAGATTTGCTGGTTCAATCCCTGCATAGCGTGAGTCATGAGCTATCACCATTCTGCCCTTGAGAAAGGCACTTAACCCCAGGTTGCTCGAGGGGTAGAGTAAAAGATTTCTTGTAAAGGGACATTCACATTGACAAACGATTTGCACAAGCAAAGCAACCAGAAGTCGTTTATTCCAATGAAAGCAACAGCGGCTATTGAACTACTTTATGCAAATAAGCAGTGATGCAATGCAGTAACCGCCAATGGGATAGCAGACGGTGCAGCTCTTGTGGTCTGTCTCCTTATTCAGCTGGACACAGTGCAGTTGAGTAGGAATGACTGCTAGCAAGCAACAGTACAGCGACACTGTGGCCTCCAGCAATTAAATTGCCATCAGTGTTAATTCACCTTAATAAATGTCTGTAAGTTACTTCGACAAATGAGTCCGCTAAGTGGGTCATCCTGTTACGCAGTACATTTTCATGTCCCCATCATGTATTTCTTAATATACTGGATAGAAATTGAACCCACATGTTTTAAAGAAATAGGATTCATTTACTTGTTAACATGGGGTGAATTTAAATTCATTTTAGTACTTTGAGTCCATGTTGCTTTTTTGCTTTGTTTCTTGGTTTTATAATATGAAAAACTGGCTTTATTCATTTTCTTGAAGAAATTGTTTTAATTGCCAATCATTTTTTTCTGTTTTCCAGTTTACAAAAGACAGTTCTGTTATGACATCAATATGCCGAAAATGACTGCACAATATTAGAGATAAATGGCTGCAATATACGTTATGTGATATAATGCTTAATGTTTGTAAATGTAACATAACTAGCTTAGTTTCTCGATTATTTCTGGGGAAACGACGTTCTCCCTGTCTTCACAGTCTTTTTGCTATTTGCTTCATAAATTTAACCTTAAAGGCGTGCTATGGCGCGAACACATGTTTTCTCTGTGTCTTTGGTGTGTTATAAGTTGCCCACGCATGTAATAGACATGTAAAATTGCAAAAATTGAAGTGTCGGAACAAAAGATGCATTCTATCTAAACGCGAAGACCTCCCTTAAACGCCTCGTGTAACCACAACCCCACAAATCCACGTCAGTTTGTGGTTAGACCGCCCAAATGTATATGAAAGTCAGTATTGTCAGTAGAATTGATTTGGAACCTGATGTTCCAAATATGGTAAGGGGCGTTACATTTCCGCCACACGCTTCCAGTAATCGACCAATCACTACAAACTGGTTAACTGGCCAATCATAGCACACCTCGCTTTTCAGACCGATGAGCTTTGTTAAAAATCTGCTCGTTTCAGAGAGGCGGGGCATAGAGGAGATACAAACATGCACGGTATGTAGAGAATTGATTGGATGTGTAAAAACAGCTGTTGCATTGATTTTAAAACAGTTGAAGGGGAGGAGTTAATGGATGATCTGCCAAGCCGTCTATTTTAACTAATTTGCGATCGATAGTCATTTCAGGGTGGAAGTTCATTTTCTGATTTTAACTGAAGATTATGAGGGTACATGAATTTGAAAAATAAATTTACCCACTTTGATAAGCTATTTACTATAAACGGTGCAGTATTTCATGAAAAAATAAGATTTGTCATTTTTTATTTCACTGGGACTTTAAACTCTGAATACACCAGACCAAATTAGTACTGAATTCATTTGAACCTACAGAAAATGTGCATTCATTTTATATGAAAAAGTATATTTTTATTGTTTATAGTATTGAAGCATAATCTTGTTCACAACACACATGTAAAGATAACTTCACACAAAACTTAACAAGAGAATTTGCCTTTCGTTCATTCTTGTTGTGATCGGATTGGAAATGATTTTATCATTCTGAACTCCACCGCAGTAAGTTTCGCTTTAAACGTCTCAAATATAAAACCGTTCATCCTCTGGCTCCAAAAATCCGTCACAGCAAACAGCGAATCGTAGTAATGCGTTCACGTTGTGTAAACTTGTCAATGATGAGCTGAGCTGTGACCGACATGAGGACAGCGAGAAACATCAGTCACCCAGCAACGTACGGCCCACTGCTCCGGACTCTCCCCTTCTCACACACATAGACCTACACTGGTGGGCTCGCGATCTACTCGTCTTTTCACATGAGATCTAACAACTAGAAAAAATCCTAATTGGCAGGTAGCACATGCGCAAGAACTTGTAAGCTCGCTCTGTCTCAAAAACTGGTCACAAAATGTGAACATTTAGTCGCAGTCTGGAGCCCTGTTACGTAACTTATTACTAGAGATACACCTATATATAGACCATTGATAAAAAAGATTTTTGACTGATAGTTTAATAAAGGACTATGATCAGGGCCGATATTTCCTGTCGATGAAAAGAGGATGGGAAAATGCAATGAATTTGTGCTCTGTGTAGACTAAAATGTTTAGAAACATCACCAATTTGATGTTCAATATAAATAGATGTTACATGAATTAATAACATCCAGAAAGTAAAAAAGAATTTAACCTTTGGAATTTAGTTCATGGGTGTGGTGGCGCCCCAGGATATTTTTTTATGGGGAGGCCAAATGGGGCTGTTTAAATGTTACAGTGGCAGAATACACTAAAATGTACTATGCCTTAATCTAATGGAAGATAACAGTTTTGGCATTGCCATTTATGCTGAGAGTATACAGTTATAACTATTTATTATATAGAGCCAAATAGAAAACTCAACTGTCCCAAAACAATTCAACTGCAATATGTTACAGTAAAAATTACACACTAGACTAGTTTATTTTATGTTAAGGTGCTGTGTTAATGTCCATGTTATTTTAATAATAAAATAATAATATTATTTTTAACATAAAAAAAATCTTTCTGGTTAGGGGTGCAATGGGGTGGCCAGTGTTTTTCTGGGGGTGGCTATGGGCCCCCCCTTATGGACGCCACAGGGTTAGAGTTTAAAAACCCACGAAACTATTGACAGATATCACTCTGAAGAGTCGGTATCTGTGTGGAAATTTAGTATCAGTGATTAGAATCATTCAGTTATTTCAAACTGTTGGAATGTATATATTGGGATATTTGTAATATTGGCAATATTTTGATACTTTTGATATCTTACACCACTAGTTTGATTATTTAAAGGGATACTCCACCCAAAATGAAAATTCTTCAAAATATATTTTTTGTGTTTATCAGAACAAAAAAATGTACAATTATTTTTGTCTACTTTGGTAATGGTTCCAGTTGCTAACAGCTAACATACCATTAAATGAAAGTGTCACTGAAATAATTGCCTTCAGTGATCCATACATGGGTTGTACATGTAAGCTTAACAGTGTATTTATGACACTTATTTACCATGTGTTTAAAGACGTAACTCTCTTTCATCTTATTTAATTTTCCTTTTTTATCTTCTGCCGTTGGTGATTTTCTACTCAGGTGTTTTGTGTCCAGGTTTGGTGCTGGTGGGTTGATTAGCCGAGGCTTTGGTTGCCATGGAGATGCCGAGTGCTTGAAGAAAAGCACACGCTAGATGATTCTGTCTTCGCACTTGACTCCTGATTTCTTTGTAGAGTCTTCCACCTCCTGTGAGGATGCAGTGGAGATGTTTCACTAAGATGGTTTCTTTTTCCTGTGCAAATGTACATGTTTTTCAGCTGTTCGGATGGGCCGTGTGTTCTTTGCGGCTGTGCACACATTTGCTTTAGCATAAATTTACTCCTCTATAAAGTCTCTAGGCTTTGATCTGCAGAAAAGAGCAGTTTGCTCAGGGCCTGTGAGGGGAGGTTTGCCTCAATCTCTATTTTGTCAATGTAGATTCTGATCATTGCTGGTGGGACGATTGTCAGTTTAAAGCAGATCTACAGCCCTCACGGTGTCCAAACTACACTCGCTACTCCCACACACGCTGGCATTCTGTTCTTGAGATGTCAGCCTACATCTTTTCAAAGTTTTCATGACTTGTGTCTGTTGGCAGTCAAAGCTTTTTTCTGGTCCTTGAAACCCTTTTTGACAGTCTCTTTGAAAAAGTTGCAGCTTTCTTTTGGTTTGTTTCTAGGATTTTTGCTGAATTTTGAAACTTTTCTTTTACCAACTTCTACCCAGCCTCTTACGTGTTTATTAGTGTTCTGGTTTTGTAATAATTTCCGCTAACAATAAGAGAGCAGTTCTGTTTAACACATCTTAGCATATTGCTGCTGTCCTTCTGAAACCGTGTATCTCCATATTACAAGATTTGTATTTTTTGCCATAAATCATTTTTATTAGTCATTCTTTATGTTACTCAGAAACAATCGTATAGTGTAATGCAATGTAAGCCGGTTTGGATAAAATCGTTTGCCAAATGCGTAAATGTAAATGTTTGTTAATGGGTTTTGCAAATATCTAACCACAAAAAGTATTAAAAAGTGCTTGTCATCTTTGACAACACAGTATGTGATCAGTTAAACAGGTACTTTCCATTTTCTGGAAAACAGCAATATCCAAGGTCTCGAGAGGATAGCTACAATATAACGGCACAGAGTTCTACAGATTTTCCCACAATCACAAAACAATGTATAGACTTAAATACCAGTGGTTTACTTTTTGAGCCTAAATGCGTTCAGTGTCTTGACTTCATGCAGTGAAGTCTTCATCACATACTTTATGTAGTGTGCATCTTTACATGGTCATTTTACATGCTGTTCCTAACAGATGCCTCTAGCACATATTTAAAGTGATAGCTCATCAAAAATAAAAGCTGTCATTTCAAACCTATATGACTTTCTTCTGCAGAACACAAAAGAAGATATTTTATAGAATGTAACCAAACAACCCATTCACTTGCATTGTTTTTTGTCCATACAATATAAGTGAATGGGTAGCGCTGTGTTCAGTTACACACATTCTTCAAATTATATTTTTTTGGTGTTCTGCAGAAGAAAGTAAGCCATTCAGATGTGAAATGATGACAGAATTTGCATTTCTGGGTGACCTATCCCTTTAAGCAAAGGTTCATGATGTTCAACATAAATGGTGATTTATTGCCCATTCTGTCAGTAGCCCCCGGTAGATTCCGTAAGACATCATCATTCCCAAACCACATATTCCGATCTCTACATGCCTGCAAAAAATTATAAACACAAAAACTGGGCCATTTATTCATAATGTCTGAAAATGCAGGTAAACGCTACAGTACCTCTCGAGTTAAGCGTTTCCTCATAGATCATTATGTCACATGGTTAATTCCCACCTGTAGACATACGCTTTAGCTCACAGTGAAATGGGTGTGATTTTGTCATAGACTGTTGACGGCAGACAGTTATTACACCCAAATGCCTCATCTACTCTGCCGAGATTGAAACTAGCACAGCTAAGTCAAGTGGAACCAAGAGGAGGCAGGAACCAAGAATCTAGAGCAGCGGCGCGTCGCTGGGAACTTAAAATGAAGACGCTCGGTGCTGTCGTCTCCTCCGAGGAAGTCAATTAGGCGGCACGTTCGGTGTTTCACACCCCCGGTGCCAGAGCGTGAATTTGTGTCGCTTTGGCGCACCTCGCTCCGACGTGACGGCACGGCCCACGGTCCAGATACGCATCTGTAATTATGCGCCTTGGAGAATTCTCCAGAAAAGTCCTCGGGGGAGAGGAAATACATATTTTCAGTCAAGATATTAAACAAACATTAGTAGAGAGATTATGCGCAAAGGAACAAACGATATTTAATTAGATTCATGTTTCACATGTTTATGGTTGATATGATTTTTAAACCTTAGGCAATACTGTAATTACCTTTTATTGGGTTTGATAATGTTGGTATGCATATTTTACTGTCTGCGGTTAATGATATCTGTCTCTTTTCTTGTGTGTCTCTCTCTGTATCCCTGCAGGAAACTAATAAGCGGATTGCAACAGAAGCATGTTGAGGTAACGTCAGCATGAAGTTCTTCAGCTTTCTGGGTCAGCAGGCGTCTTGTTTGCTCCACTGAGGAGACCCGCCTCTCTTCTTCGAACCCCTTACGCTTCCTTACTGTATCCCAACGTTGCGATTTAGAAACTCTTACCCTTGTTTTTCCATCCCCTATCACTCACCCCACTCGAATCATGTCATTGGTGGGCGTGGCGCGATCGCGGCGGAAGTCAGGTCGCTCCTGCCCGCGCCGCGTATCTGACACTTGTTTGGTGTGGCTGTTGGGATTGGCGCTTCGCCTGACGCTCTCCTCCTGCCAGCGGGCAGACCTCACCGCCGCCAAGCACCCCATGGTCACCACAGCCTACGGGAAGCTTCGGGGCATACGCAAAGAGTTAAATAACGAGATTCTAGGGCCGGTCGAGCAGTACTTGGGCGTCCCCTACGCCACCCCGCCAGTAGGCGAAAGGCGATTCCAGCCCCCGGAGGCACCAGGCTCCTGGCAGGACATCCGTAACGCTACCCAGTTTGCACCAGTGTGCCCCCAGAATATCCACGGGGTGTTGCCGGAGATCATGCTTCCTGTGTGGTTCACCGACAACTTGGACGCAGCAGCAGCATACGTGCAGAACCAGAGCGAAGACTGTCTTTACCTCAATGTCTACGTTCCCACAGAGGACGGTGAGTTTAACATAGACAAACATGGATTCATCTTTGTTTTGTTCATGTTCATCATTACTCATTTTAAACATATTTCTAAGCACACAAAAACATACATTGACTTTCTCATCTTAAACCGGTCCACTTAAGGGAAATGGATCATCGGTATCCATCTTGTGGGATTTTGCAGGGTTAACTGTAGCGGTTGGGGATACAGACATGTTTATAGAGCTTCACTTAAGTAGAGAATTCAAATGCAACCATTGTAATTCCAAATAAGGTGCTCTTATACAACCCGTTCTCCGTTTTACCTTTGGATCCCTCTGTTTTTAATTTCCAAATAATGGAGCTAATCTGTTGACTTGATGAAAACTTTATTGCTCAGCAGTTGCGCTTTTATAGTTCAGGAGATTTGTGCTTTAGTTCCTTGACTTAATCTCAGATGTCTTCCTGAAATTGAATAACCACAGAATGAATATAGTATATAGCTGTCGTAAAATAATCTGGATTTGGGGATTTGAGAAAAGTTTGAGTTCATAATTTGAAATCTTTACTTGTACTGACTTTTGATTGCAGGTTTGGGAAAGCTGAGCTCTGTTTGTTGCATTGTTGAGATGTATTATTTTTGAGATCTCTTTTTCTAATGAGAAATATCTGAGACACTTAACCGTCTGGTCTTCTTCAGGCTTTTTTTTCAAAATGCTGGTGACTTTTATGACACTGGCTATGTGAACAAAAAAAATCATGGACAATTGGAAAAGGCTTAATGTTCCTGAAAAATAGTCACATTTGTTGTACTTGGTCAAAAATGACCACCGTATGATATGTCTGATGTTTACTTTATCAATAAGGTACGAAACTATTATATGTCATCCTGACCGGAATTAAAAAATATAGATATTAAAAGAAATAGTAGATCAAAATGATTGCATAAATAGTAAATAAAACTATAAAATTCATTTCAATTCTGATATATTAATGAAAAAATTATATTGATTAAAAATATTTTGCAAATTTTTTCAAGGAAAAAATAAACATTAGGTTTTAGGTTTTCAGTCATTGTGTCCAAAAGGAGTACAAGTCCTAAATAACCAGAGGGTTAAATGGATACTCTACTACCAGATCAAAATTTCCCCATGTTTTAATCACCCTCAAGGCATTCTAACTGAATATGGTTTTCTTCTTGAAGATTAATGCAATTGGAGTTATAATACTACGTATCATTTTACTTCCAACCGGTAGAATGGGAGTAAATGGGTGTTGACTTTTTGAAGCTCCAAAAAGAGCATCCATCGATCAAAGAACTGCTCGACACGGCTCCGTGGTCTTAACAAAGGTCTTTTGAAGCGAAACGATGTGTTCGTTTAAGAGAAATATCCATATTGACATTGATTTTAATGTTGATGTCTAGATTCCGTCAACTCTCGAGGCTTGAACCAGAGACTTGTTTTTCCGGCAGAGCGTATCGCAATTTCCGGTGACGAATGCTGCATTTTCGTTTAGTTATAATAGAATAGCGTCTACACTGGCGGGAGCTGTCATCACCGTCACATGCTGGAAAAACAAGCCTCTGGTTCACTCGCATTCGAGAGATGACGGAAGCTAGACATCAACAGTATTAGCACTGTCAATATGGATATTTCTCTAAAAAACAAACGCATCGATTCCCTCCAGACGCCCTTTGTTAAGACCACGGAGCCGTGTCGAGCAGTTCTTTGATCGATGGATGCACTTTTTGGAGCTTCAAAAAGTCAACACCCATTACCTTTCCATTCTACCACTTGGAAGTAAAATGATACTCTGACTGCATTATTCTTCAAAAAGAAAGTCATATTCATTTAGGATAAGTGAAACAAGCGGATATTTTGACTGCTAGTAAAGTATCCCTTTAAGACT
This sequence comes from Triplophysa dalaica, assembly GCF_015846415.1. Classification (NCBI taxonomy): domain Eukaryota; kingdom Metazoa; phylum Chordata; class Actinopteri; order Cypriniformes; family Nemacheilidae; genus Triplophysa; species Triplophysa dalaica. The sequence goes on from NC_079563.1 coordinate 9,937,157, forward strand.
CAAGCAATTTTTCCAGTTGCTCTCAGTTTTATTTCAATAATGTATAAAGGAAAAATTGATATATTGTAAAATTATAAGATACATTATAAGATTTTCATCTTTCTTATGGGGGTGTATTACATACCCATTACATACCCATGATACCCATCGCATTCGGTACATACAAAACCATCGCCTACATTGAAAGTGAACAAGCTAAAGACTACAGTGAGTGTAAGAAATATTGAACATGCCCCAGTCAGTGATTGTTATTGAAACTGCACAGGCAACGATCTGAGCATGTGCTAAAGTCTCTGATAAATGGGCCTCACTGCAGTTTGTAAATGGGCTGTGCAGAGACTGCTGGGTAATGTCTCACTGTGCCAGCTCTCAGAATGGCTTGTCATAGTCAGGGGAGTATGGCAGGCAATGTGTGCGAGCGTGTTTGTTCCAGAGATGAGAGCTCTTTAATGATGAAAGCATATACACAGTAGGCCTCCTAATACTAATAGCACATTTGCATTGTAGTGACTCAGTGTACTCTTTCTGTGTGTTAATGTGTCTGTTTGTCCATTATAGTGATATAATAAATCAGTCTTCCTTAATTTGTAGATATATATTGACTAAGTGCTATAGATTAAAGTGGGATGATACATCCATTGGTGTTTTTGTCCCCAGAGGAAACAGTTATTGCTTAGCACTCAGCACAACTGAGCAGAACAACAGTTATGCTTCATTTAAGGATCAACTTTGTCTCTGGTGGTTCTTTTAAACTTCTTTGGGAGAAAAAAAGCAGAAGCAAATGAGACAATTGTTGATGGAGTAAAGGCAGATAGAATAGTGCAATTTATCCGAGAGTTTCTCGTGTAATGTATGTATTAAAATTGTGGAAAACTTTTGATCTGGGCTAAAGTGCTCTTTTAAACTGTGGTGGAGAAACCATATTGGATTACTTGACTTTTTTAAGTCGAAAAATCCAAGATGTACAGTGGAAGCAAAATGTACTTTTTAATTGCATTGCTGTCTAGGAAAAACCGAGAAAGAAGAGATCTTGTTCTTTCACACATTTTGTATCACCTGCATGTTCATGGTCACAGCTGAGATTTCTGAACGCGTTGAACTGAAGGTCCAGATGTTTTTTATGCAAACAAGTGGAAATAATAACATTCTGAGAGCATAAATAGACGTTTGCCCTAAAAAGAAATAATGAGCAAATCTGGGACACCAAAAGAAAAGAAAATGCTTTTATAATTAGAAGAATGAATTGCATGTATATATACACAAGGGTTTTGTGTGTATACAATTGTGTATCCGCAGTGCATTTTTGTCCGTGGATCTGCAGACTGCTTGCCAAAATAAACAAAAAATTCTGATTTATTCACCCTCTTGTCATTTATAACCTGTATATGACTCTTCTTTCATTTACATTTTTGTATTTGGCAGACGCTTTTATCCAAAGCAACTTACATTGCATTACATTTTTATGTGCAATCCTCGGATCGAACCCTTTGCGTTGCTAGCGCCATGCTCTAACCACTTAGCACTGAGTGTAAGAAATATTCTTCTGTGGAACATAAAAGATGATATTATGAGAAATGTCTCAGCGGTTTTGTGTCCATACAATAAAACTCAACGGAAGTCAGTGCTGGTTTGGTCACCAACGGCCTTCAAAATATCTTCTTTTGTGTTCTGCAGAAGAAAGAAAGTCATACAGGTTTGAGTAAAAGGTGAGTAAATGATAAAAGAACTTTCACTTTTGGCTGAACTTTTCAAACTAATGGCAGCAAGAAGACCGTGTACATCCGACTGAGCAACTTCCATTTGGATGAATAGGAATTCTGTCAGATCTATCCCCAGACTTTTTTGATTCTTGTGTAAATACATTGCGGCTGGCACATCACAAGTGTGTAAACACACATTTTTCGTGCCTTGCCGTTTTAGGTTTGACTTCTGTTCCGCCTTTGCGATTTAAAGACTGGCCCAAAGAACAAAAAGCAAAGACAAACCCATTTGTTCACAACAACCCAGGGTAACAGTGCCTCCACAGGCATGAGTAATACATCTGACAGCGTTGTGGAGGTGTGTACGCTTTTCCTGCTCATCGCTTCCTTTGCCAAGCGCCGCTGCCATGCCGGGGAGTCTTATCGGTGCATCGTCCAGCACACTCTCACTGACGGGGATTCCAACATAATAGCAGCAACGAGAATCATTCACAGGTTTGGGAGGGATTTAATGGATCTGGCTCCTTTACCACAATTTAGTTCGCCATTTGGTGGGTGTTTAACGTGGGATGTTTGGACACGTTTTTGGATGTGTAAATGTGGCTCGCAGCCGAAGGATTGGAAGAAACTGTAATTATCTTATCTGTCTCTCTCTCACTCGCTCTTTCTTCAAGTTATTGAAGCTAATCAGAGAGATTTCCATTGACAGGCATGAATTGCACTTCTGATTAGCTCTTTTATTGATAGATAAAGGTTCTCTGTCTGTCTATGCATTAGAAATTGAACAAATTAAACACATCAGCCCATGTGAGTTTAGACATTTCATGTCATTTATAGGTGATTGTAAATGGTGATGTTTTTTGTGTTGGTAACCAAACCACATTGGCCCCTATTGACTTCCATTGTATGGATTCAGAAAACACACATTTCTCAAAATATCTTCTTTTGTGTTCTGCAGAAGAACCGTTATAAAAGTTCTTTGATCGTCATGATGGTGAATACATTTGAGTTTTTTGGTGAACTGGAGAAAACCAATTATATAACGCAGCGCTTAGTGTTATGTTAAACAGCAGTTTGCTAATGTTCCTTAAACTTTCCATAAAAAAATCAGCTTACAGGCTTTACTAGCGTCACAGCCATGAACCATGATTTGCTGCTTGCCAGGAGCAAGCGCATTCTCATTCTAGATACCATTTGATACTACAGAAATCTGTGTAGTTCAACATGAGTCATCAGGATTTTGGTCCATTTATTTTATGCAGTACACTAGCATACAGATGGCTTCAAAGCTAATATAAAAAGACGAATTTCACGTGGGTTTGATGCAGTCTTTTATTTATACAGTGTAAAATCCAAACGTATCTAAATGGTTATTTTAATGCTGTATGTGAGCATCGGTGTTTCCGTCCTCATATGCAAATGTAAGTCTGAATTGGGTTAGCTGGCTTTCCGTTGTGGCCATTTGACTTTGAAAGAACCTTGATGTTCGTCTATGATCCATTCAGAGTTAAAGGTGGGGCAAATTCGCAGTCGCGTCACAGGAAAATTTGATTTCACCCGTGTTTCGTCCAGGAGATTGGAGAATAGCTCGCTCTTCATTCAAGGCTGTGCTCCAAATAAAAAAAATCCTTTTAATACAATCAATAAGGTGCCCAGAAAAACAGAAGGATGGTAACAGTTCAATAGTCATTCGAAACCTCACAGCATTGTATAAATGTAGATTTGCTTGGTAGCGCTGCAGGTTGAGGGGAAGGGGAGCGCCGTCTTCAAACATTAATAAATAAATAACCAGTTGGTCGACGCTGCAGATGAAATACGGTGTGAACTGCTTTTTATGCGAGAACAAACCTCAAACAAACGGAGCTATTTCTGACATCCGAGCAGCTCTTGATCAGGTGAAAATTGGATCAGGATTCTTCTGCGGGGGAGCATGAGAGAGAAAGACAGAAATAGAGAGACAGAAAGGGGGTGCAAACGTTTGAATGTGCATTACAATACACTGCGTGCATATAGCTTCTCATTGACACGGGCTCTTTAATACTGAATGTAAGATGTGCTCTATTTTGTATGTGAAAGGATAGGTTACTGTGGATGTGGATCTGATTTTAAGCCTACGTGTGATAGAGCTGCTGAATTATAGCCCGGGCTGATCAATATTAAATCAATGCTGTTGCTGATTGATGACCTGCGCATGATACGCACACACACGGATCACGTTCCTCACTGGCCCTCATTACCATTCAGGACTCTGTTAAGAAGATTTTTCATTAAAATTACCTTAGAATTCACAAAATCCAACATGTGTATCCACAAAAATAAGCAAGTTAAGCAAAACGACAATCGCACAAAATGGTATGCAGAGAACATTTTTGTTTTCAATAATGTCAAGAATTTTTTTTATTACTTTTGAGATTCAGTTTTAAAAAATCTAATTTAAATATATACATTTCTGAATAATCAGTTGTTTAAAAACACAAAACAAATATTTTTAATATCCTGATATACTAAAATTGAGATCAAATAAATGGAATCTTTTGCATTTGTCTCCTGCATCTTACATATGTCTTCTGTTAAAAAGGAGATCTCAATAATGTTTCCAACAGAGCTTACATTTGCCACCACACTAAAATCTGTGATCAACGTTAGGTTAGCTATACTATTTGTGTTCATTTAAGTTGTATTTCCTGTCAACAATTGAGTCATTTGTTTCTGTAATTCTGGTCAGAACGTTGCCTTTTGTAAAGAGACTGTCTATAGAAGAGACAAAGTTTATAAATGAGAACGGAGCACTCCATCAAGTCTATGAAAAAGCAACCGCTGAGAAATAAGATGTCATTTAAAACTTTGCATTAGGGACCACAAGAAACAACTTTATAAGTGCAATTTGATTTCCTAATAAAACAGGAAATGAGGGCGGTACGTATTGAAGGGCTCTTTTTTAATAGCCAACACCTAGACTGTCCTAGCATGGTTGGTAAATTGCTGCCGTTATTCAAGACAGCATTTGATTGGAGAATAAATGTATCAGTGCAGGATGAGTCATCAATACGTTTGGTGTGTTGTCCAGAAAAAGAAACATTTTAGACGTATATTAAAAATCTTGTACCTTTATACAGTAAATAGAAAATAAGGGGCAAATAGACATGCTGTAGACTAAAAGCAACAAAACTTGAGTTTTGATTTGGTCTCCTTAATGCCATTTGAATGTTATGATAGCTGTGGATCAGATCAAATCACCACTGTGATGAACTTTGAACTCTTCACACATGCCGTTCTCCAACAACAGCACAGCTGTTCAGACCTGCTCTTCTTAATTCAAAAGAAAATATAGACATATCAACCAAATGGAGACCAATAAAATGTGTTTACCAAAAAGCTACACTAAATAAAGCTCTTTTCTATGCTTGTGTATGCACATATCTGGGGTTGTGAAGAGGTGGAGGGATCAAATGTGTTTGTATTTGTCTAGTCAGTGCAGCGTTTTGAACCCGGGCCCAGGGCAGATCAGATATCAGTTATATTGATGTGTTTGGCCACAGCCATGTTGTGTGTGGTGGTTTTAGAGGGCTGACAACGTTCAACTACACCACAATCCCCTTCCTCTCATCCGCAAACCCCCCCCCCCTCCCCCACAGAGCACGACAGCCGGACCAAATTACCTTTGCTATGTACATATCAAGAAAACATCTGCACAAATAACCTAAAAGTCCAATCGAAAGTGTACAGTGGGGACCAGCAAATGAATAAAAATCTGCCCTTCTGATTTGACAACAAATGTAAAAATAGACATAAAAGTTTTAGGATTTTTATAACTTTTAAAGTAAGGGATATTGTACAGGCAGCAGGTTTTCATCTCACAAATAAGCCCTGACAGTGTGAGGGTACTGTATCATAGTGAAGGGGCTTATTTTGCGACAACAGCCGTCTGCTTGTATATTATCCCGCTTATTACACAGCGACTTGCCACTTAAGAAAAAAACTGGACATGAAATGTGAATTTGAAATATATTATTAGCAAATTTTTAATAGAATGCAGACCATCCGCGAGGAAAAGCCGTTTAGTCTTGGTTTTTAGGTAAGAAATGATGTTCAAATGTTACAAACAGGCAATTTGGTTTAATCATTTGTAAATATAATGCCATGTATGTTTTAAAATAAATATTTATATGAAATTTAAAAAAAAAAACCTGTCAAAATGATTAGCTTCATCCGGGTTACCGTGTGTTATTAGTTTTGAGCGGCTGTTATCTGGGAATAACGAACCTGTAAATATCGCCACTGGCCAATCAGAATCAAGCATTCTAAAGAGCCGTGTAATAAAGCAAAATAACAAATCTGCTGCATTTTGAGGTCACAGATCAAAGAAGCAAACTTGTTGCGATGACCTTGTCATCAAAAGGTCAGATTTTATTCTTTCCATGGAAGCAAACAGGATGCTTCTTTGGCTAATCATACTGTGATAACATTGATCATCAGATTTTGAGTCTGTGTCAAATTCCTGCATTCATTAGGTATAAAGGTATATAATATATTAATATAAGTATAAAATATTCAAAATTGTTGTTATTTCTTAAAAGTTTAACATCTTTACGCTGATAATGTTATTTGTTAGTGCAAGCAAAGCGTTTAACTAAAGATGTTTGAATCCCACTATATATTTTCACCTAAAGCCTCATTACCCAAATAATATCATGTAGAGAGACACATGCGTTTCTTACTGCGCCAAGAGTTGCAACCAATGCTGTGGATCATGACAAACCCCTGCAGGCAAATATCACTTTATTCTCTCTCTCTCTCTCTCTCTCTCTCGCTCGCTCTCTCTCAGCCCTAAACTGTGGAGTAACTGTTCAGCAGATATTGGACAGTTTGTAATGCTGGCTTCGATTCAGAACACTTTATATCAGCTTCATTTCTGCAATTTCAATTCTAATGGGTGAATTGGATCACCCCAAAATCAGGAGATAAAATAGTCTTTCTGTTTCATTTTTAATACATTTTATTCAGCCTAATTGTCTTAACAAGAATGGAAGAAATCTAATTGTCCTACAATAACCTTGTTTTTGTGCACTTAGAATCTTATTACAAATATTTAACGAATAAAGAAGTAAATTTGACTCAAAATGGTCACTTGTACAGTGTTTTTGTTAGTTCATTTCAAACATTGATCAAACTGACTGGAAATACCTGTGCGTTAAACGATTTTAATGCACACCTTCCACCCAATCTGATTTGAGTATTCATACAGACCGTGGTATTAATTGTCACATTATAACCTAACTTTGGGCCAGGTGCGTGCGTCCGATGAAACCATCTATATCTATTAATGGAAGTAGTGGTTCTCTCTATAGACTATTATTAAAACTCCTGTTTTTTATTGTTGCCCATTGCGCTCCTGACATTGAAATATATCTCTTTGCAACTCTGTTCTCTTCATATAATACCTAAGCTTGATCACTAGGAAAATACATAGGCTACTTTTCTCAACCAAGCACCATTTACATCTGTAGCACACATAGTGCTTAGCATGAGCAATAGTAACAGAGATTACTGTAGCAAGCACCCATGAAACACAGCGGACAGAGGTTCATGACGAAAGGTCTATTAGTGTCATCTCTACGTGAACACACGCACACATCTTTAACTCCAGCTGTGCTCCGTGTGGGAAGGCAGCTGTGTTCTTGTCTGGCTAACTGTGTTAGCCTCTGTCACAGTTCTGCCTCCGCCACCAGAATCCTACATTTTTATTACCGGTTCAACAAGCGTTTACCGTCCGCATGCTTTATTAAAAGCTATATTTTAGCAGCGCGATGCAGGCGACACAGATAGCCTGCCAGAGTACAAGAGACAGATAGAACACGACAGGAGAGAGAGAGGACGAGAGAAAGATGACACTCGTTTGAGTGGGAGCAGCTGGGAGATTGCTAGCAGTAACTGAAGGTTTATGTCACGGAGATACGGACGGTCTTCCTCTCGCTCGGCCCACGGGCGCAGAGCGGCGCACACACGTGCGCCCGTGCGAGATGACCTCATTTACTCGGAGCTCTCGGAAACGATTACAGCGGTGATTCGTCGCTTCCCGAAATTTCACTGAAAAACTGCCCGTTACATCATGTCACCTGAGGCTGCGTTTACCTTCTCGCCTGGTGTCTTTTAGAAACATGAGATGGCGCCCCATTTAACGTTGCATTTTCAAGTGGAACAGAACAGGATGGAAATGATGTTAAAAGGGACCTGATGGTATCCAATAGAGTTACATTATATAACAGTATAGAAGGTGCGCCTGGCCCGAAGTTAACGTCCGGTCCCTTTTTGTTATAATATAACAATTTATTAAAAATTTTAAAATATATATTTTTTTATTTTTTGTGATTTATTTATTTTATTGTTTATTAATTGTATTACATTTAAACTACTCAACAGTTATTGATACTCTGTGAATGGCTACCGGAAGTTAAGTTTGATCCACATGACGTTTTTGTTTTGGCCGCTGAA